>NC_044555.1:68854515-68952015 GCF_007565055.1 Rhinopithecus roxellana | reverse complement strand
AGTACACATGTTAAGAAGATGTGAACTTATTCCCTAGAATGAAAATTTACATATAAAGGGCCGTGCTTTTTTTTTTTTTTTTTTTTTTTTGAGATAGTCTCATTCTCTTGCCCAGGCTGGAGTGCAGTGGCACAATCTCAGCTCACTAAAATCTCTGCCTCCTGGTCTTAAACGATTCTCCTGCCTCAGCCTCCTGAGGAGCTGGAATTACAGGTGCCTGCCACCATGTCTAGCTATTTTTTTCCTCCTGATTTTATTTTATTAATTTATTTTTATTATACTTTAAGTTCTAGGGTACATGTGCACAACATGCAGGCCCGTTACATAGGTATACATGTGCCATGCTGGCCTGCTGTATCCATCAGCCCGTCATTTACATTAGGTATATCTCCCAGTGCTATCCCTTCCCCCGCCCCCCACCCAATGACAGGCCCAGTGTGTGATGTTCCCCACTCTGTGTCCAAGTGTTCTCATTGTTCAATTCCCACCTATGAGTGAGAACATGTGGCGTTTGGTTTTCTGTCCTTGTGATAGTTTGCTCAGAATGATGGTTTCCAACTTCATCCATGTCCCTGCAAAGGATGTGAACTCATCCTTTTTTATGGCTGCATAGTATTCCATGGTGTATATGTGCCACATTTTCTTAATCCAGTCTATCATTGATGGACTTTTGGGTTGGTTCCAAGTCTTTGCTATTGTGAATAGTGCCACAATAAACATATGTGTGCATGTGTCTTTATAGTAGCATGATTTATAATGCTTTGGGTATGGGTATATACCCAGTAATGGGATTGCTGGGTCAAATGGTATTGCTAGCTCTAGATCCTTGAGGAATCGCCACACTGTCTTCTGCAATGGTTGAACTAGTTGACAGTCCCACCAGCAGTGTAAAAGTGTTCCTATTTCTCCACATCCTCTCCAGCACCTGTTGTTTCCTGACTTTTTAGTGATTGCCATTCTAACTGGTGTGAGATGGTATCTCATTGTGGTTTTGATTTGCATTTCTCTGATGGCCAGTGATGATGAGCATTTTTTCATATGTCTGTTGGCTGCATAAATGTCTTCTTTTGAGAAGTGTCTGTTCATATCCTTTGCCCACTTTTCGATGGGGCTGTTTGTTTTTTTCTTGTAAATTTGTTTAAGCTCTTTGTAGATTCTGGATATTAGCCCTTTGTCAGATGGTTAGATTGCAAAGATTTCCTCCCATTCTGTAGGTTGCCTGTTCACTCTGATGGTAGTTTATTTTGCTGTGCAGGAGCTCTTTCGTTTAATTAGATGCCATTTGTCTATTTTGGCTTTTGTTACCATTGCTTTTGGTGTTTTAGTCATGAAGTCCTTGCCCATGTCTATGTCCTGAATGGTATTGCCTAGGTTTTCTTCTAGGGTTTTTATGGTTTTAGGTCTAACATTTAAGTCTTTAATCCATCTTGAATTAATTTTTGTATAAGGTATAAGGAAGGGATCCAGTTTCAGCTTTTTACGAATGACTAGCCAGTTTTCCCAGCACCGTTTATTAAATAGGGAATCCTTTCCCCATTTCTTGTTTCTGTCAGGTTTGTCAAAGATCAGATGGTTGTAGACGTGTGGTGTTATTTCTGGGGCCTCTGTTCTGTTCCATTGGTCTATATCTCTGTTTGGGTATGAGTACCATGCTGTTTTGGTTACCGTAGCCTTGTAGTATAGTTTGAAGTCAGGTAGCATGATGCCTCTAGCTTTGTTCTTTTGGCTTAGGATTGTCTTTGCAATTTGGGCTCTTTTTTGGTTCCATATGAACTTTAAAGTAGTTTTTTCCAATTCTGTGAAGAAAGTCATTGGTAGCTGGATGGGGATGACATAGAATCTATAAATTACCTTGGGCAGTATGGCCATTTTCACAATATTGATTCTTCCTATCCAGTGAGCATGGAATGTTCTTCCATTTTTTTGTGCCCTCTTTTATTTCATTGAGCAGTGGTTTGTAGTTCTCCTTGGAGAGGTCCTTCACATTCCTTGCAAGTTGGATTCCTAGGTATTTTATTCTCTTTGCAGCAGTTGTGAATGGGAGTTCATTCATGATTTGGCTCTCTGTTTGTCTGTTATTGGTGTATAAGAATGCTTGTGATTTTTGCACATTGATTTTGTATCCTGAGACTTTTCTGAAGTTGCTTATCAGCTTAAGGAGATTTGGGGCTGAGACGATGGGTTTTCTAAATATACAATCATGCCATCTGCAAACAGGGACAATTTGACTTCCTCTTTTCCTAATTGAATACTCTGTATTTCTTTCTCTTGCCTGATTGCCCTGGCCAGAACTTCCAACATTATGTTGAATAGGAGTGGTGAGAGAGGGCATCCCTGTCTTGTACCAGTTTTCAAAGGGAATGCTTCCAGTTTTTGCCCATTCAGTATGATATTGGCTGTGAGTTTGTCATAAATCGCTCTTATTATTTTGAGATACATCCCATCAAAACCTAGTTTATTGAGAGTTTTTAGCATGAAGGGCTGTTGAATTTCGTTGAAGGCCTTTTCTGCATCTATTGAGATAATCGTTTGGTTTTTGTCTTTGGTTCTGTTTATATGCTGGATTATGTTTATCGATTTGCATATGTTGAACCAGTCTTGCATCCCAGGTATGAAGCCCACTTGATCATGGTGGATAAGCTTTTTGATGTGCTGCTGGATTCGGTTTGCCAGTATTTTATTGAGGATTTTTGCATCGATGTTCATCAGGGATATTGGCCTAAAATTCTCTTTTGTTGTTGTGTTTCTGCCAGACTTTGGTATCAGGATGATGCTGGCCTCATAAAATGAGTTAGGGAGGATTCCCTCTTTTTCTATTGATTGGAATAGTTTCAGAAGGAATGGTACCCCTCCTCTTTGTACCTCTGGTAGAATTCAGCTGTGAATCCGTCTGGTCCTGGACTTTTTTTGGTTGGTAGGCTATTAATTATTGCCTCAATTTCAGAGCCTGTTATTGGTCTATTCAGAGATTCAATTTCCTCCTGGTTTCGTCTTGGGAGGGTGTATGTGTCCAGGAATCTATCCATTTCTTCTAGATTTTCTAGTTTATTTGCTTAGAGGTGTTTATGGTATTATCTGATGGTAGTTTGTATTTCTGTGGGATTGGTGGTGATATTCCCTTTATCATTTTTTATTGCATCTATTTGATTCTTCTCTCTTTTCTTCTTTATTAGTGTTGCTAGCAGTCTATCAATTTTGTTGATCTTTTCAAAAAAACAGCTCCTGGATTCATTGATTTTTTTGAATGGTTTTTTGTGTCTCTATCTCCTTCAGTTCTGCCCTGATCTTAGTTATTTCTTGCCTTCTGCTAGCTTTTGAATTTGCTTGCTCATGCTTCCCTAGTTCTTTTCACTGTGATGTTAGGGTGTCAATTTTAGATCTTTCCTGCTTTCTCTTGTGGGCATTTAGTGCTATAAATTTCCCTCTACACACTGCTTTAAATGTGTCCCAGAGATTCTGGTATGTTGTGTCTTTGTTCTCATTGGTTTCAAAGAACATCTTTATTTCTGCCTTCATTTCGTTATGTACCCAGTAGTCATTCAGGAGCAGGTTGTTCAGTTTCCATGTAGTTGTGCAGTTTTGAGTGAGCTTCTTAATCCTGAGTTGTAATTCGATTGCACTGTTTTCTGAGAGACAGTTTGTTGTGATTTCTGTTCTTTTACATTTGCTGAGGAGTGCTTTACTTCCAACTATGTGGTCAATTTTGGAATAAGTGCGATGTGGTGCTGAGAAGAATTTGGGGTGAAGAGTTCTGTAGATGTCTATTAGGTCTACTTGGTGCAGAGCTGGATATCCTTTTTAACCTTCTGTCTCATTGATCTGTCTAATGTTGACAGTGGGGTGTTAAAGTCTCCCATTATTATTGTGTGGGAGTCTAAGTCTCTTTGTAGGTCTCTAAGGACTTGCTTTATGAATCTGGGTGCTCCTGTATTGGGTGCATATATATTTAGGATAGTTAGCTCCTCTTGTTGAATTGATCCCTTTACCATTATGTAATGGCCTTCTTTGTCTCTTTTGATCTTTGTTGATTTAAAGTCTGTTTTGTCAGAGACTAGGATTGTAACCCCTGCTCTTTTTTTGCTTTCCGTTTGCTTGGTAGATCTTCCTCCATCCCTTTATTTTGAGCCATTTGTGTCTCTGCACATCAGATGGGTCTCCTGAATACAGCACACTGTTGGGTCTTGACTCTTTATCGAATTTGCCAATCTGTGTCTTTTAATTGGGGCATTTAGCCCATTTACATTTAAGGTTAATGTTGTTATGTGTGAATTTGATCCTGTCATTATGATATTAGCTGGTTATTTTGCTCGTTAGTTGATGCAGTGTCTTCCCAGCATCGATGGTCTTTACAATTTGGCATGCTTTTGCAGTGGCTGATACCAGTTGTTCCTTTCCATGTTTAGTGCTTCCTTCAGGAGCTCTTGTAAGGCAGGCCTGGTGGTGACAACATCTCTCAGCATTTGCTTGTCTGTAAAGGATTTTATTTCTCCTTCATTTATGAAGTTTAGTTTGGCTGGATATGAAATTCTAGATTGAAAATTCTTTTCTTTAAGAATGTTGAATATTGGCCCCCATTCTCTTCTGACTTTAGAGTTTCTGCAGAGAGATCTGCTGTTAGTCTGATGGTCTTCCCTTTGTGGGTAACCCGACCTTTCTCTCTGGCTGCCCTTAACATTTTTTCCTTCATTTCAACCTTGGTGAATTTGACAATTAAGTGTCTTGGGGTTGCTATTCTCTAGGAGTATCTTTGTGGCAGTCTCTGTATTTCCTGAATTTGAATGTTGGCCTGCCTTGCTACATTGGGGAAGTTCTCCTGGTTAATATCCTGAAGAGTGTTTTCCAACTTGGTTTCATTCTCCCTGTCACTTTCAGGTATACCAGTCAAATGTAGATTTGGTCTTTTCACATAGTCCCATATTTGTTGGAGGTTTGGTTCGTTTCTTTTTACTTTTTTCTCTCTAAACTTCTCCTCTCATTAATTTGATCTTCAATCACTGATGCCCTTTCTTCCACTTGATGGAATCGGCTATTGAAGCTTGCGCATGCATCACGTAGTTCTCATGCCATGGTTTTCAGCTCCATCTGGTCATTTAAGGTCTTCTCTACACTATTTATTCTAGTTAGCCATTCGTCCAATCTTTTTTCAAGGTTTTTAGCTTCCTTGTGATGGGTTTGAACATCCTCCTTTAGCTCAGAGAAGTTTGTTATTACCAGCCTTCTGAAGCCTACTTCTGTCAACTCGTCAAAGTCATTCTCCATCCAGCTTTGTTCCATTGCTGGTGAGGAGCTGCGATCCTTTGGAGGTGAAGAGGTACTCTGGTTTTCAGAATTTTCAGCTTTTCTGCTCTGGTTTCTCCCCATCTTTGTGATTTAATCTACCTTTGGTCTTTGATGTTGGTGACCTACAGATGGAGTTTTGCTGTGGATGTCCTTTTTGTTGATGTTGATGCTATTCCTTTCTGTTTGTTAGTTTTCCTTCTGATAGTCAGGTCCCTCGGCTGCAGGTCTGTTGGAGTTTGCTGGAGGTCCACTCCAGACTCTATTTGCCTGGGTATCACTAGTGGAGACTGCAGAACAGCAAATATTGCAGAACAGCAAATATTGCAGAACAGCAAATATTGCTACCCGATCTTTCCTCTGGAAGCTTTGTCCCAGAGGGGCACCTAGTTGTATGAGGTGTCAGTTGGCCCCTACTGAGAGATGTCTCCCAGTTAGGCTACATAGGGGTCAGGGACCCACTTGAGGAGGCAGTCTGTCCGTTCTCAGAGCTCAAACACCATCCTGGGAGAACCACTGCTCTCTTCGGAGCTGTCAGACAGGGACGTTTAAGTCTGCAGAGGTTTCTGCTGCCTTTTGTTCAGCTATGCCCTGCCCCCAGAGGTGGAATCTACAGAGGCAATAGGCCTTGCTGAACTGCAGTGGGCTCTGCCCAGTTTAAGCTTCCCTGGCCACTTGTTTACCTACTCAAACCTCAGCAATGGTGGATGCCCCTCCCCCAGCCAGGCTACTGCCTTACAATTCAATCTCAGACTGCTGCGCTAGCAGTGAGCAAGGCTCCATGGGCATGGGACCTGCCAAGACAGGTGTGAGATATAATCTCCTGGTGTGCGGTTTGCTAAGACCTAAATGCTCAGTATTTAGGCAAGAGTGTCCCAATTTTCCAGGAACAGTCTGTCATGGCTTCCCTTGGCTAGGAAAGGGAAATTCCCCCACCCCTTGTGCTTCCCAGGTGAGGCAATGCCCTGCCCTGTTTTGGCTTGCCCTCTGTGGGCTGCACCCACTGTCCAACCAGTCCCAATTAGATGAACCAGGTACCTCAGTTGGAAATGCAGAAATCACTAGTTTTCTGCATTGATTACTCTGGGAGCTGCAGACCAGAGCTGTTTCTATTTGGCCATCTTGGAATGGAATCCCAATTTTTGTATTTTTAGTAGAGATGGGGTTTCACCATGTTGGTCAGGCTGGTTTCAAACTCCTGATCTCAGGTGATCCACCCACCCCGGCCTCCCAGAGTGCTGGGATTACAAGCATGAGCTACCGCACCTGGCCGCATTTTCAACCCAAACAATAAAATACAAAGAATAAAAGTGTCTGTAATTCAGATTCCCACAGCAGCTCCATGACCGTCAGTTTGCAGTCCCATTGGTGAATTAGTTAAGTGACTCAAGTGACTCTGCTTTCTACAGATTCCTCTCCTCCCAGCATCCAGGACTCTCTTGATTCATTCTGTTTCTCTGTGGAATGAGTGTTCACTTTGAGGACTTCTTTCAGAATCCCTACTTATAATCACAGAAAGGTTTTCCACCTTCGTGCAACTGCTCAAGGTAAAATCTTGGTTTCTAAAGAATTTACTAATCTCTTTTTTTCTTTTTCTTTTTCTTTTAGAACAGGGTCTCATTCTATCACCCAAGCTGGAGTGCAGTGGTATAATAAGAGCTCGCTGCAGCCCTCAGCCTCCTAAGCTCAAAAGATCCTCCAGTCTCAGCCTCTGGAGTGGCCAGAACTACAGGCTTGCACCACTGTACCTAGGTAATTTCTTTATTTTCTATTTTTTTGTAGAGATGAGGTCTCTATATTGCCCAGGCTGGTTTTGAACTCCTGGCCTCAAAGAATCCTCCTGCCTTGGCCTCATGAAGCACTGTGATTATAGGTGTGAGCCATCATGCCCAGCCTAGATTTACTGATCTTGATATGTTCTGCCTTTTCTGACTCCCTTTTATGTTGACAAAAACAGCAAGTAGCATGCCTGTAGTCCCAGCTACTCAGGAGACTGAGGTGAGGGATTCCTTGGGCCTAGAAGTTCTGGGCTATGGTGCGCTATGCGGATCAGGTGGCTGCACTAAGTTCAGCACCAACATGGTGACCTCCCAGGAGCAGAAGACCACCAGGCTGCCTAAGGCCAGGTGAACCACCCTAAGTCACAAATGCAGCAGGTCAAAACTCCCATGCTAATCAGTGGTGGAATCATGTGTCTGAATAGTCTCTGTACTCCAGCCTGGGCAACACAGCAAGACCCTATCTCCTAAAAAAAAAACAAAAAAACAAAAACAGTAACATAGCCACACTTAGCTAAATTCTAAACTATGGTTCATGCTACCTAATCAGTTGTGTCTATTTAATGCAATAATGCCATTGCACACAACAGTCATAAGGGCAGGAAAAGAAAACACTAGAACACACAATGAAAAGGAACAAACCTTTGAACAAACCAGGTGTTGTTTCTTGAGTCATGTAAGTCAAAGGCAGTCCTATTAAAGGTCATGATTTGCAATGTTCTGGTGTCCATTGAGTGGTTGTCGGGGTAGGGTGCATGTGTCTGACTTTACCCAAATTGTTCAGAAATGGCACTTGCCTGCCATCTCTGAAAGACACAGATGAATCTTAATATAGTCCTTGTACATAGTTTTTCTATGTTTTTTTTTCCAGTAGGACAAGAAATACATGGAAGACTTCATTGTCATGCTGGTATGGTGACCCAGTGAAGACAAAGCTCCCCTAAGTAAATTGATAGCATGTGTATTTTATCAAAGTTTGCATTTCTTTCGAAGTGTAGCATCTGGCCAGGTATAATGCTCCCTCTTCTAGGAAATAGAGTGAAATTGTAATGAATGCAATACTTATCACTGACATGTCTATATCCCTGAAACTCTTGGAGTTCACTTTTCTCATGGGTGAAATCAAGATTGGTGTGTTATCTGTGCATAGCCTTTGATGTAAAGATAATGACACTCTCCAGCCACATTCCCTAGAAAATTTCAGCTGCCCCCTAGTAAGACGTTATGACTGTTACTCTTCAGAATTATGGGATGAAGAGGGCCCCATAAACCATCTCACTGAAATAGAATCAGAACCACCCACTCTTCTAGGAGCTGAAGGGAGCTTTTAAGCAGATCACAGATGACTAAGTGTCCTGGTAATGTCAGAGTTTCTGCGGAAAAAAAAAAAAAAAAAAAAAAAAAACCCTAATAAAGAACAAAAGTGCTCCCCGCATTTCTGATGCAGGAGATAATTCTTGCTGAAGCAAAGCAAAACAAACTAATTTTTTTGCTTCTCATTAATATAAATTTTGCTTAACAATATTCAGCTCCAAAGAAGATATGACACATGTCATTTTGCAATAAGCAATCTGCTAGGGTGTTTTTAATGAAAAAATATCCAGGGATCTATCAAATGATGGGCAACTGACTCTTTTACCCCAAAAGCAAAGTTCATCTGTTCATGGAAAATGTATAAAATGCCAGCTGAGCATCTGACTTCCAGGGTAGACTTTGGAGTCACAACGAATGGAATCATAATAGCTCCTCTCTCAGCAAAGAGGATCAGTGTCAGTCGTGGCTATTAAAAAGTGCAATAAAGTGTTACAGGCAACAAGCTGAATGTATCCTGGGTTGAAATGGACACAGGTTAGAAAGCGAAAGGAATTCTACCTAGGGTGATCAGAGGAGAATCATAGAAAAAGGTCAATGTTTTCCCGTTTTCTAATAAATCAGTCAGCCTGTCTACAAGAAAATTGAGTGAAGCAGATTTTGTTTAAGATTTGGGTTAAAGTCAGCCCTGCCTCCATCTATTTCAGGTTGGGTGGAGAGGGTCATTCTCTTTAACAAGATGTTGTTTTGATACGATCCAGTGTGTTCAATTCTTTTAAATGTCTAGACTAGACATTGAAATTAAGAATGATGCTTCCTCCGGGAGTGGTGGGCCACGCCTGGAATCCCACCACTTGTGGCTTGAGCCCAGGAGTTCGAGACCAGCCTGGCCAACAGGGTGAAACCCCATCTCTACTAAAAATACAAAAATTAGCCGAGTGTGGTGGCACATGACTGTAATCCCAACTACTCGGGAGTCTGAGACAGAAGCATCACTTGAACCCGGGAGCCAGAGATTGCAGTGAGCCGAGATGACGCCACTGTGCTCCAGCCTGGGCGACAGAGGGAAACTTCATTTCCAAAAAACAAAAATGATGGTGTGACCCGGCGCAGTGGCTCACACCTGTAATCTCAACACCTTGGGAGGTTGAGGCAGTCAGATTGATTGAGCCTGGGAGTTTGAGACTAGACTGGGCAACATAGTGAGACCCCGTCTCTACAAAAAATATTATAGAAAAATTAGCCAGGCATGGAGGCACACACCTGTGGTCCCCGTTACTCAGGAGGCTGAGGTGGGATGATCACTTCAGCTCAGGGCTTTGAGGCTGCAATGAGCTGAAATTCCGCCACTGTCTTACAGCCTGGGAAACAGCAAAATCCCATCTCAAAAACAACTTTTTAAGTTAAAAATTCAAGACAAAAAGAACGATGCTGCGTTTTTTTGTTTTTTTTTTTTTTTTTTTTTTCAAACCTTAAATCCAAGTAGGTTATTAGGGAGGTAATTGAGGGAGCATTGATCAGGGAAAGAGGAAGAGAGACAGGGAAAGGCAGGAAGCCAGCAGAGGTTGTACTTATGAAGCAGCTTGCCACCGGGCTATTGAAGCTGAGTCCTGTGCAGAAACATGGAGATTCAACGACAGACCCTCAGAATTATCCAACCCAGGGATGATGAAGATGAGATATTTATCCTAGAATTCCTTTCCATCCTTCTGTCCCAGCACCTTTATTTGGTCTTCCATGTAGGGGCTGAGAGCAGAGTCAACAAGACAATTTTGCCATGTGCTATGGCGGCTAGGACCATGGAGCCGCAAGCTGTGTGCAGGCAGCATTCGCCATAGACACGTGCTTCTGCGTTAACTTGGAGGCTTCCTTGACCACTCTTCATATTTCCTGACGGTTGACTTGAACAAGAGGGATGAGGGAAGCAGAAACGAGGCGATCTTGTCCAGCAATAGTTTGAAATAGGCATAGTTTACTCCCAAAAGTAGGAATTGGGGACAAAGATATATATATATATTTTTTTTTTCTTCGAGACGGAGTTTTGCTCTTGTTGCCCAGGTTGGAGTGCAATGGCGCGATCTCGGCTCACCGCAACCTCCGCCTGCCACGTTCAAGTGATACTCTTGCCTCAGCCTTCCGAGTAGCTGGGATTATAGGCATGTGCCACCATGCCCGGCTAATTTTGTATTTTCAGTAAAGACGGGGTTTCTCCATGTTGGTCAGGCTGGTCTCAAACTCTCAACCTCAGGTGATCCATCCACCTCTGCCTCCCAAAGTGCTGAGATTACAGGCATGAGCCACTGCGCCCAGCCAAAGATTGGATTTTAAGTGCAGTTTTGGCTGGGTGCGTTTGGCTCACGCCTGTAATCCCAACACTTTTGAGAGGCTGAAGCGGGCAGATCACCTGAGGTCAAGAGTTCAAGACCAGCCCGACCAACATGGTGAAACCCCATCTCTACTAAATACAAAAAAAATTAGCCAGGCGTAGTGGCACGTGCCTGTAATCCCAGATACTCGGGAGGCTGAGGCAGGAGAATCGCTTAAACCTGGGAGGCAGAGATTGCAGTGACCCGAGATTGTGTCATTGCACTCCAGCCTGGGCAACGACGGCAAAACTCTGTCCAAAAAAAAAAAAGAGAGAGCAGTTTCATGCATTGATCCTAAAGGTTGGGTTTATCTCCAACTTATCTAAACTTTCAGGAACGCTTAGCGATTTGAATTCCATAGAGAAAAGTAAACAGCTTTGAAAGACTTCATGGGTTTTAAGAGGACACTTAGTCGGGTGCGGGGGCTCACACCTGTCATTCCAGTACTGTGGGAGGCCAAGGTAAGAGGATGGCTTGAAACCAGGAGTTTGAAACCAGTCTGGACCACATAGTGAGACTCTCCCCCTATTTCAAGTAATGATAATAACAATAATAATAATAGAGGAGGCTGATTGGAAGCTGCAAATTTTTAAATAAGGAAAAAGGTCATTGTGGAGTCACATTCCTGAGGAAAGGCATTTGTAAGAAGCTTGTGAGGAGACGCCCTGAGAACCGGGGCTGATGTCCCTTCAGGAAGAAAAGAATAGATCGTCAATGCTGGGACCTTGGAGGTGGTAACAGAGAATTTGGGTTTTATCTGACAGTGAAGGAGAGCTGTCTCATGATTTATGACCAAGGCCCATCCACTCTGGCTCGTGTTCCAATATCAATACACTTGACCAAGTACAGCACACACTGTAAAGTGAGTGTGCAGCTGGGACCAGGAACAGGCATTCTTTCTTGAGAAACCACAGTGTGTCTCTGAAAAAAAGTCCAGTAGGTAGGCTGGGTGCAGTGGCTCACGCCTGTAATCTCAGCACTTTGGAAGGCCCAGCACTTTGAGTTGAGGAGTTCGAGACGAGCCTGGCCAAAATGGCGAAACCCCATCTCTACTAAAAAACAAAAAACAAACAAACAAAAAAAGTAGGCCGGGCATGGTGGCTTATGCCTGTAATCCCAGCACTTTGGGATTGGGAGGCCCAGGAGGGCAGATCACCTGAGGTCAGAAGTTCGAGACCAGTCTGGCCAACATGGTGAAACCCCGTCTCTACTAAAAATACAAAAATTAGCCAGGCGTGGTGGCGGGCACGTGTAATCCCAGCTACTTAGGAGGCTGAGGCAGGAAAATCGGTTGAACCTGGGAGGTGGAGGTTGCAGTGAGCCAAGATCATGCCACTGCACTCCAGCCTATATGACAAGAACGAAACTCCATCTCAAAAAAAAAAAAAAATTACCCAGGTGGGGTGGCATGCACCTGTGGTCCGGAAGGCTGAGGCAGGAGAATGGCTTGAACTCAGGAGGTGGAGGTTGCAGTGAGCCGAGATCACGCCACTGCACCCCAGCCTGGGCGACAAGAGTGAAATTCCATCTCAAAAAATAAATAAATAAAATAAAATAAAAATAAAAATAAATTACAAGTAGTGACAAGCTGAGGGCTAAGGATGTTACAGGGTAATAGCTTGATAGTTTTTGTAAATCTAACCAAATTTAAAAATTAATTTGTAATTGGCCAGGCGTGGTGGCACATGCCTGTAATCCCAGCTACTCGGGAGGCTGAGGCATAAGAATTGCTTGAATTCGGGAGGCAGAGGTCGCAGTGAGCTGAGATCACGCCACTGCACTTCACCCTGGGCAACAGAGCGAGACTGTTTAAAAAAAAAAAAAGGTTGTGGACAGAGCATTCATACCTGCTGAACATTTATTTTGACCAAGAAATGATCTCTCAATGTACAACTGCAAATCAAGGAAGTTCAAATTATCAGAGGACATGTCAGAAATTCTCCCTAAATAAAATGTCTGAAAAAGTGTATTTCCAAATGTGGTCCATCTCACCTACAGTGTCCTCCCGTGGAACTTCATATGCAGCTCAATATAAATGCTGGGAGCTTTCTCATGATGTCAGTTTCTGGGCATAGTTTCCAGGAAACCAGTTTTCTGCAACTGCCTCACTCCATGCCAGAACTTGCTAACAGAACTTGCTAATTTGCAGCCTGTTCACTTCTTCTTGTTTCGCATCTGCTAATTCTGGGGTAGCGACCTCACTCAGTCTTTCTCAGCAATAATAATTAAGAAAATACTTTCCTTGACAGACAAGTTAGACAAGCAGGATGAATTTCAGAGAGACAGGTTCTTTAAAAGATTCCTAGATGCCTTCAGTGTGCAATAACAATAATTCTAAAATATGTTTAGTGTGTGATAGGTGAAAAAGGATTGCAGGCGTGCGCATAGAAAAAGGTAGCTGCAATCAGGGAGATAGGTTTCATACTGTTTTGTTTTGACTTCTTTGAATGTATCTTTTTTTGTTGTTGTTGTTTGAGACAAGTTCTCACTGTCACCCATGCTGGAGTGCAGTGGTGTGATTATAGCTCATTGCAGCCTCAATTCCTGGACTCAAGTGATCCTCCTGCCTCAGGCTCCCAACATGTTGTGATTACAGATGTGACTGACCGTGCCCAGGCTGAATGTATCATTTTTATAGTAGAATATAATTTGAGCTGTTTCTTTTTAATCAGTGATTTCAAAAACTGTAAAAGAACCTCTGTTGGTAATAGAAGAAAATTACACCCATGCTTAAGATAGAATATTTAGGGCTACACTTAAAGAATCAAAGCTTTTTGGTCAAAGTGGACTAGCAAAGCCAAAATATGAAGGACATGCAGAAAAAATAAATGAAGTATCGCAAATGTTTGAATTTGACAAAACATAGGTGAAAGTACTACATTGCTGAAGACTAAATGAATGCTTAAATACAGCGAGGCATAGACCCTGTCATAGGATATGGGTTATGCAGAGTTATGCATTTGTTTTTTCTTAGCAGAAGCTTGGTGTCATAACAAGTGCAGTCGACAAGGCAGCTTCATTTTACAATGATGCCACTGGAATAGAGAATCTCAGAGGTGACTCAACAATAAGTGATTAAAATAAAATTAGTTAAAAATAATGTGATGGGTGACAGTAGAATACAAGCTTTGTAGTTGTTGTTGTTGTTGTTGTTGTTGTTGTTGTTTTGAGACAGCATCTGGCTTCATTGCCCAGGCTGGAGTGCAATGGTATAATTTTGGCTCACTGCAACCTCTGGCTCCTGAGCTCAAGCAGTCCTCCCACCTCAGCCTCCCAAGTAGCTGTGATTACAGGTGTGCACCACGACACCCAGCTAATTTTTTAATTTTTTGTAGAGACGAGATCTCTCTATGCTGCCCAGGCTGGTCTTGAACTCCTTGGCTCAAGCTATCCTTGGCCTTGGCCTCTCAAAGTGCTAGGATTACAGGAGTGAGCCACCATGCCTGGCCAATTTTTTAACCTCAATCAAGCAATAAAGGAAAGTGTACACCATCTCCAACTTTGCCGCTTTTTTCCTGAGAGATAAAAATGAACACACTAATAACTTTGGAAGGCAAAAATCTCTTCTTTGTGATCAGTGCTTAGAGGGAAACATTCATGACCATCTTCTCCTAGGCTGTCCCAACTGTCTGCTCAGTAAAAGTCATAAGGAAGGGTGACATGAGGAAATGGCTTCAAAAGACCACACCTGTTCCATTGGCCTTGAAGTTAGATAATCTATTTCTGCCTCTACCAAAAATGTAACTCTATCTTTGGACAAGCTCCTTCCTGTCTCTTAGTCTCTGTTGCCACATATGCAAGACTCAAGGAATGTTTTCCCCATCTAACCGGTGTAGGTGCCTGTGTGAAAAGAAATAGAACGTGGAGCAGAGTAGATGCTACACTTTAAAGATCAGTTTCTCCCTCCATCTCCTTGGGAACTGCATCTTCCTTACAGTTAAAACCCTGTAAATGCTACATACATTTTTCTCACTTTTAGAATTGAAGGGTATAAAGTTAGGAAACCCAGTGGAAGTTGCAGTGAGCTGAGACTGTGCCACTGCACTCCAGCCTGGGCCACACAGTGAGAACCTGTCTCAAAAAAAAAGAAAAAAGAAATATATATATGCTTGCACCTACCATATATACACTATATATAGCCAACATATGCAAAATACATGTGCACCATATGTCTATACACCTCTGCACACTATATATGTACATTTCACATATCCTATATACATAAATCTATACCATATATACATATCATATATACATATACTCACACCATATATATACACATACCACATATATACACACCCTATATTTATATACACACACACACCATAACCATCCATATATATCCATATAGTATATATGGGGTGTGCATGTGTGTGTGTTTCTGTGTATACATAATATACACTGCATATAAAATACTGGCCCACCATATACATCTATACATAATACATATACCACATAAATATATATTCCCTCTATAGATACATACCATGTACACATATATCCAACCTATATGTACATGACATATGTATACACACATATACACACCAATTACACCAGATAAATATATATGCACCATTTATACACCATATATATACTCCATATATAATACACACCATATATATACATACACACATTATATATATACACTCCATATATAATATATACTCTGTATATTATGTATAATACATAGTTATATGTATAATACTGTATCTGAAGAGGTTTATCTAAGGAACATTACTTAAGAGGCTTCTTCCATAAATACAATGATTCAACTAATGAGATTCTGCTCACTAACCTGATGCTATAATGGGATAAGACTTTTGGGGGCTTTGGAACGACGTAACAATATTTTGCATATGACAAGGGTATAAAGATTTGTGGCCAGATATCAGAGTCTGGCACTTGTAGGGGTATGTCTACAAATTACTGATAGGCAGCAATGGATAACTATTTTTATTAGGCAACCATAAAGAACTAATACAATGAGCAGACACACATTTGTAAAATAATAATAATAATGATTATTTTAATAAAAAGAATAATGAAAATATATGGCAGGAATTTAACTGTTATTTCTGGGTGATGGGATTATAGAGTCTTGTGATTTTCTTCTTACTATTTTTTGTGTATTCTTATTTATTTTATTTTATTTTTTGGAGACAAGGTATTGCTCTGTCATCCAAGCTGGTGTGCAATGGCATAATCACGTCTCACTGCATCTTTGACCTCTTGTACTAAAGTTGGGAGTACAGGCACATGCCACCACACTCAACTAATTTTTTATATTTTTTTGTAGAGATGGGGTTTTGCCATGTTGCCCAGGCTGGCCTTGAATCCTGGACTGAAGCAATCCACCTGCCTCAGCCTCCCAAAGTGCTGGGACCACAGACATGAGCCATTGTACCTGGCACTATTTTTTCATATCTTTGCATTTTCCGTTTTTCAAATTTAAACCCTAAAAAGTAGGATAAACAAAGTTTGTCCAGAAATCCTTTTACAAATGTTTACCTCATTTTGTCCACTAGCAACGAGGGGTCAGTTTGAGCTCTTGGTGCTATCAGAGTTCCTACCTCTCACTTACATGCAAACCTGGGCATGTCTCACTGCTTATTAGCCTCCTGTACTCTGATGTGCACAGTTCAACACAAATGACCACTAAAGTTTAATTTTGTTCCATAGCATTGCCAGGGTGGCATGACTGCCTGCTCCTGGCCCATCTGGCCCCTTGATGGAATTCCCCATGGCCAAGATGAGAGAATAGGAAGGAAGAAACCAGCCAGGCAGACAGTTAGGGTGGGTCCTCAGTTGAATCCTTTCAAACAAAAGAACAGCCTGCAGGAACTGCACATAAGGGAACTTGCACAGGGGGGTTGCCTAAGACATGCCCACAGCTGCACAGATAAGAAAGGGTGCACAGGTGACTTGCTCAGACATGACCACAATGGAAAATTCTGTGCTCTGAGACATGGGCAGTAAGCAGAATAAAACATATAGAGTAACTCAAGCTAAGGGTCTGTGTATGCTCTAGGAGGATGTTGTGAAGTTACCAGGAATTTGCACCGTGTGCAAATAAGATGCCCAGCCCTCATAGGTTTCTTATAAAAGCCTCTGCATTCAACTGTGAAACAGAAACCCTCTTCCAGGCCCCCTCTCCGTGGTGGACAGCATTCTTCTTTTGCTTATTAAACTTTGGCTCCAACCTCAACCTTTGTGTCCACGCTCCTTAATTCTCTTGGTTGTGAGACAAAGAACTCCAGGTGATACCTTACAACGAGAGACTGCTACATTGTGGTGCATTGGCAAGAGAATAACAAAGGGGCTTAGAGCCCAAAGACTTACAGCCAATTTAAATGTCCTAGGACAGATGGGAATGAAGGTGGACAGACATTCATCAACCTTTAAAATTCTTTAAGCAATACAAAAGCCAAAAAGCCAAAAGCCAAAAGTGAGGTTACAAAATTAACTTCTCTTTTCCTTCTATGCATCAAGCTACTGTGTTCTTGGTTGCAGTTACAGACTAGTAGCTACTAGCTACACAAAATATAAGCATGGCTAAAACCTTTTACACTAAGGAATTTAGAGACATTTAAAACCTTTTAAGCTAAGGAATTTAGAGAATTTTGTTGTGTCGTAATGCTTTTTACAGACTTTTTAGTAATTTGTCCTAAGTTGGCTGAAAAAAAATTATATATATATATGTATATTATATATAGTGTATACATGTGTATATATAATGTGTGTGTGTGTATATATATATACACATAAATCATACCTTGGAGTATTATACCAAGGAGGATTTGTCATGAAGTACCTTTATCCTCTCAGTAATTTTCTTTTAATTCTATGGGAAGCAGGAAATTTGTTATGGTTTGGATGGATGTAAAGGGTTGGGTAATAACCCAGGAGGCAAAAACTGCTTGTTTTACCTGCTGTTTAGTCATCTATGTATCCATCCTCGATTTGAAGGGTCTGAACTAATTCTCTCTCTCAAAATCGGCTGCTACAATCTCATGCTCCTATCTCTTCCATGATAGTCCCTGGGTCTAGAGTGAGGGTGCTTGTATAGTTTTAGCAGCAGGGCATTGGCAATGAAAATGGGATGCCAGATAAGGGATATTTACAGGCTGTGTCAAATTATCTCTGATCATCAGAATACCATGATTCCGGTTTTCTCAGAAGCAAAACGACAAGAGAGAAATAACATTCATAATTTTGACAAGAGAATTTGTGTGTCACAACAGAAAAAAAGAACTTTTCTATTAGGGTGCCAACTAAAAGCATCATGAATAAAATTATAACCTGTTTCATCTTCAGAGAATTATTGTAGCCAAGAAATAATTCATGATTCCATCTGCATTTAAAAACGAAGGTCACGGCCAAGCACCGTGGCTCACACCTGTAATTCCAGCACTTTGGGAGGCTGAGGCAGGCAAATCGCTTGAGACCAGGAGTTTGAGACCAGCCTGGGCAACATAGCAAAGCCCCATCTCTACTAAAAATACAAAAATTAACAGGGCATGGTGGCACGCACCTGTAGTCCCAGCTACTTGGGAGGCTGAAATAGGAAGATCGCTTTAACCCAGGAGGTAGAAGTTGCAGTGAGATGAGATCGTGCCACTGCACTCCAGCCCGGGAAAGAGGGAAATACCCTGCCTCAAATGAATAAATAAGTAAAAAATAAAAGCAAAAGTCAGGGCTGGAATCTAGTAACAGGTGTGTTATAGTTGAAACAACTTTTCTGTCTCTCTAGCTCTCCTTTTCTACTGAAGAAAAATATAGGAAGGCCAATACGTCCGCAAAGTAAGTTTCAGGCTTATTATACTTGAGTATTTGCATGAAGCACAGCAAGAACTGATTGGTCATATGGGCTCTTCTCAGGCTGGCTTTGCTGGAACTTTACCTAAAAGTACATTATTTTAGTCAAAGCCTTGGTCAAATAACCAGTGTCCACAATTGTGTCCTATTTCAAAAGAAAACAGTCCTGCTAAAGTCATGAAAACCACTATAAATTGCCATAAAATGGGAATAGTCAGAAATAGTTTCCAAACTGTGGAGAACTCGGGTAGAGAGAAAGGTAAATTTTGCTCACAATAACATATGCTATCCAATCACTCTAAACTGTAAATATCTCGAAAGAAAAAAAAGTCCTTAATGCTTCTTTACCCAGAGCAACAGCCTTCCAAACAAGATGCTGTTTGTTTACTTTGGAACTGCAATTCACATGCAAAGAGCCATTTATCAGGCACTGTAAAAACCAGCAGATCCTCACATAATTACAGAGTCAGTGTGAAGAGGAAAAAGAGGCTCCCTCCTTGTATGTTATCTTTGCATTCCCCAGGTAGCAGGTCATATATGAACCATTTATGTTTCATCACAGAACTCTTTTGGACATCATTATTTCCATTAGCTTCAGTTAACATCCCATAGCAAGGGTGTAATTGCCTCTGCTGACGAAAAAGGTCAAACTCGATAAACTATTCTAAGAGATTTATTCTGCGCCAAATATGAGTGACTACTGGCCGTAGCACAGCCCTCAGGAGATCCTGAGAACATGTGCCCAGGGTTGTTGAGTTAGATTGGCTTTATGCATTTTAGGGAGACATAAGACACCCCTCAACACATGTAAGATGGACATTGGTTCAGCCAAGAAAGGTGACACTCTTCAAAGTGGGGGCTTCTAGGTCATAGACAGATGCATAGATTTTCTCATTGGAAATTGGTTGAAAGAGTTCAGTTATTGTTACAGTAGGTAGCTAGTCAGGCATAAGCAGGGCAGGAAAGGCTCTCCCCAACCCCACCAGGAATGTCAGGCGAGTATCAGGTGGTTATTAAACTGTCTCTCTAAAATAATAATCGGTCACAGTCAGCACCAGGGAAAGGCCGTCTCCCAGTAAATAGAAAATACCTAAAACTGGTGGTCAGCAGCTTCCCAATACGATCTCAGCAGGTGAGTGAGCGGGCTTAAGCATGCACACTAAGAGGCAAAACGGCGGAGTTTAACTGGTCTACAACCTTCCTGGAACACGCGACTGGTAAGGGAAGAACACCTCAAGTGAGCATGCGTACAACTCCAGTAAACACACTGCGCATGCTCCCCTCCCGAGGGCCCGCAGGCCCCTGTGCATGTGACAGCCCACCCCAAAAGAAGACTCAGGGGAGAAGGGACACAAGACTACAGTCTAAAGGTCAGTGCATAAAACCTCAAGTCTAAACGCCAAACCAAGCACTTGATCTCTTAGGTCAGCTACTTGGCCATCTTCCAAGTGTACTTGCCTTCTTTTCATTCCTGATCTAAAACTTTTTTTTTTTTTTTTTGGAGACAGAGTTTCACTCTTGTTGCCCAGGCTGGAGTGCAATGGCGTGATCTCGGCTCACTGCAACCTCTGCCTCCTGGGTTCAAGCGATTCTCCTGCCTCAGCCTCCCCAGTAGCTGGGATTACAGGCACCCGCCACCATGCCCGGCAATTTTTTTTGTATTTTTAGTAGAGACAGGGTTTCACCATGTTGGACAGGCTGGTCTCGAACTCCTGACCTCAGATGATCCGCCCACCCTGGCCTCCCAAAGTTCTGGGATTACAGGCGTGAGCCACAGTGCGTGGCCTCAATTGTTCTTAAACTTCTCCAGTCTGAGGCAAATGAAGAAAACTGGCATGGAGCCCCTTGGATGCTGGGGGACCAGTTGGGGCTCCCTGTGGCCCACCCAACCTTTGATCATGTTGTAAAGACTTTTTGCTTTAATTCCATCAATTTTCCTTTTCTTTGTTTCATTTCTTAATAATTATCTAAACATTCCAGCCTGGCCAACATTGTGAAACCCCGTCTCTACTAAAAATACAAAAAATTTAGCCGGGTGTGATGGCACTCACCTGCAATCCCAGCTACTCGGGAGGTTGAGGCAGAAGAATTGCTCGAACCTGGGAGGTGGAGGTTGCAGTGAGCTGAGATCTTGCCACTGCACATCAGCCTGGGCAATAAGAATGAAACTCCATCTCCAAAAAAAATTAATAATAATAATAAAATTATTATCTGAAGATTTCCACCCTTCTGGCATGAGCTGTTTGACTCACTTTTCCCTTCCCTGTTTTTGTTTGTTAATTTATTAATTTTACTTGTTAATTGGTGAAAGGAAACCAAAATCCCCAAGCCAAGGGGAAAAGGCAAGCTGGGAACTGCATCAGAAAAACTGCCTCCCATTTTTTCCTAAATAAGACAGCTATGAAGACAAAAACAAACAAAGAAACAAAACAAAACAAAACAAAACAACTACATACCGCTTTCACAATTTGCACACAAAGAAAATTTTTGTGCACCTCGAGATCTTTACCCTAAAACTGTTCTGTTCACTTTCACCTTGGCTTATCTTCAGAGATGTAGGACAAAGGAGAGACAGAAGTGAAAGTCAGCCCTCTGCTCACCTGAGACAAATGCATATGTGATAGCTTCCCCTGCCCTATTGTTTACGCAAACATGCATATTCACTGAACAGACATCAGTCACTATTCCTCTGCCCACCACCGCCACCCCCCAATCCCGGTCACATGTAAATTGTGTATTCTGATCAAAGACCGAAAAGAATGCAACCTTTTGTGTCTTGTCCATCCATGAGCTGGAATCCCCCACTTTGAGTTATCTCACCTTTTTGGACTGAAACAATGTACATCTTACATGTATTGATCGATGTCTCATGTCTCCCTAAAATGTAGAAAACCAAGCTGTACTCTGACCATACTGGGCACATGTTCTCAGGATCTCCTGAAGTCTGGGTCATGGGCGGCCATGGCCACTCATATTTGGCTCAGAATAAATCTCTTAAATAATTTTACAGTTTGTCTCTTTTCGTTGACACCCTAGTCTTTTAGTAGCATCTGTAAGACCCATGAGGGAAAGCTACAACAGCAAATTTGATAAGTTTTGTCAAACCATCGTTTGATTCTGCAAGAGTGATATCACCTGGGGTGCTCTTGTAGAAAGGGAAACTTGAACCACAACATTTATAGAAATAAAGCTTTCCTTTCCAAATGTGTGAACCTCACAGTTCTTCAACTAACATCGTTAATACACCGAGAATCTATTGGGAACCCAAAATGTCTGAGACAGGTCTCAGTCAATTTAGAAAGTTTATTTTGCCAGGGTTGAGAACATGCACCCGTGACACAGCCTCAGGAAGTCCTGACGACATGTGCCCAAGGTGCTCAGGGCACAGCTTGCTTTTATACATTTTAGGGAGGCATGAGACATCAGTCATTATGTGTAAGACATACATGGGTTCAGTTCAGTAATTCAGGACAACTTGAAGAGGGGGCTTTCAGATTAGAAGTAGATACGAGACAAAAGGTTACATTCTTTTGAGTCTTTGATCAGCTTTCCACTGAATACACAATTTAGGTTGGCTCAATGAATCTCCACTTGTACATAAGCAATGGCACAGAGGAAGTTATCAGATAAGCATTTGTCTCAGGGGAGCCTTGGAAGGATGACTTTGAGTTGCGTCTGTCCTTTGTCCACAAGGAATTTCATTAAGCACAAATTGTGAGGGGAGTAAGTAGCTTCTTATCTTTGTAGCTGTCTTATTTAAGAATCAAATGGGAGACAGGCTTGCCTGACACAGTTCCCAGCTTGACTTTTCCCTCGGCTTAGTGATTTTGGGGTCCTGAGATTTATTTTCCTTCAACAGAATGACCTGAATGATATAGTTTGGCTGTGTCCCCACCCAAAGCTCATCTTGAATTGTATCTCCCATAATTCCCATTGTTGTGGGAGGGACCTGGTGGGAGATAATTGAATTATGGTGGCGATTTCCTCCATATTGTTCTTGTGGTAGTGAATAAGTCTCACAAGATCTGATGGTTTTATAAGGAGAAACCCCTTTTGCTTGGCTCTCTTTCTTTGCCTACTGCCATCCATGTAAGATGTGACTTGTTCCTCCTTGCCTTCCTCCATGATCGTGAGGCTTCCCCAGTCACGTGGAACTGTAAGTCTAATTACCCCTCTTTCTTTTGTAAATTGCCCAGTCTCGGGTGTGCCTTTATCAGCAGCATGAAAATGGACTAATACATTGGGTAATGGGCATATTCAGCTGGTGAATATCCCGGTCATCATAAAGCCAATCCCACATGGCTTGCATATGAAGCACATCAGCTGTTTTATCAGGGGTGCTCCACTTGGCATTTTATAGGGAAGGCTGGACAGTCCCCTTCTCAGGATAAACAGACCTTGTGGTAGTGTTTACCCAGTCCACCAGGCTGGCCATTTCCTCTGGAAAAACTTCCTGGGCATCTGGGTCCTAGACACTCATCAGCAAGTGTTTAATAGTGAGTGAGCTGCAGGCCCTGCACCAACCCAAACGTGCTCTTTCTTTCTGTGGCATTTAAAAATTAAACATATTGGCTGGGCAGAGTGGATGACGCCTGTAATCCCAGCACTTTGGGAGGCCAAGGTGGGCAGATCACCTAAGGTCAGGAGTTCAAGAGCAGTCTGGCCAACATGGTGTAACTCCATCTCTACCAAAAAAATAGAAAAATTAGCCAGGCATGGTGGCGTGTGCCTGTAATCCCAGCTTCTCAGGAGGCTGAGGTGGGAGAATCACTTGAACCCCAGAGGTGAAGGTTGGGATGAGCTGAGATCATGCCACTGCACTCCAGCCTGGGTGACAGAATGAGACCCTTTCTCAAAAAAAAAAAAAAAAAAAAAAAAAAATTAAACATACTGTTCTTAGTCATTCTTACAACCCATTTTTAGAAAAGGGAACTCAGGAAGCTGACGATACCAATCTAGAAGACAAACCAATTCCTTTTCAAGCTTGTCCAACCCACAGCCTCCGGGCTGCATGTGGCTCAGGACAGCTTTGAATGTGGCCCAACACAAATTTGTAAACTTTCTGAAAACATTATGAGATTTTCTTGCCTTTTTTTTTCTCATCAGCTATCATTAGTGTTTGTGTATTTTATGCATGGCCCAAGACAATTTTTCTTCCAATGTGGCCCAGGGAAGCCAGAAGATTGAACAGCCCTGTAAATACCCTCTGAGTTTAGTAGTTACTTGGTTTTGCCCTTCCTCCACATGTCTATCTTCATGGTAATCACAGGTCTCAGAGGTAACTTTTGGTTGGCCTGGCTTAATTTTTCCTTTTGTAGGAAGCTTTGAGGTGACTGGCCTGATCTGAGACAGACCCACATCTGAGCTTGGTGCGGCCTTCACGCCCAAGCCAGCACTCTTTTACTTTCATTTTAGTAACTACAGAGGCAGTAAGCAAGCGATTGAATAGTTCACTTTTTCCTTATTAATTTGCATTTCCTATATATCCAGTGAACTAAATTCCCTGGGAGTATGAGTAGGATCCATCTCTAAATTTGTCTGGTGGCTTTGACCTTTAGTGACTGAAGACAAGCCAGCTGCATCTCCTTACTGATAGAGGAACTAGAAAGAAATTATTCAGGCAGATAGTGAGGCTAAAATAGTCCTTGGTAGAATTTCCCTTTTAAAAAAGGAGCCCCCAAATCATTTCTTTTTAACAAAGAGCAGCCTGGAAAATCGAGCTGCAGGCATAGATAAGCAAGCTGGAAGCTCGCATAGGTAAATGCTGGCAGCTGTGCCAATGGAAAAGCGCTACCTGGAAGCCAGGTATGTTCAACATGGAGGTTCCATCTTCCCTTTTCTTTGTCACCACGTGTACAGTAAAAAACCAGAGGCCAGGCACAGTGGCTCACACCTGTAATCTCAGCACTTTGGGAGGCCAAGGTGGGAGGATCATCTGAGGTTAGGGGTCTGAGACCAGCCTGCCCAACATGGTGAAACCCGTCTCTACTTAAAAAAACGCAAAAATTAACCAGGCGTGGTGGCACACGCCTGTAATTCCAGCTACTCAGGAGGCTGAGGCAGGAGAATCGCTTGAACCTGGGAGGCGGTGAGCTGAGATGGCGCCATTGCACTCCAGCCTGGGCAACAAGAGCAAAATTCTATCTCAAAAAAAAAAAAAGATTAGGCCAGCTTTTCATGCCCTATGCAAATGACACACCTAGTCCTGACCAGTTTTACGTGCCCTATGCAAATGGTACATCTGGTTCAACCAATGTTTTGCGTCCTATGTAAATCATACACCACCTCCTCAAGCTCATCTATAAAACTTGCTGCGTTTCAGCACAGAAGCAGCAACCCAGTTCTCCAGGACCCCGCTCTGCTGCAGAGAGCTCTTCTCTTTCTTTTGCCTATTAAATTTCTGCTCTCAATCTCATTCTGTGTGTCCACATCCTCGTTTTCTGTGGCCATGAGACAATGAATCTCGAGTATTTACCCCAATGATGCCGCTTCAGTACCATGTGTGACCACGTGGCCACCCAAAAATCAAAGGTTTCTCATTTCCCACCTCTTTTTCTTTCTCCAATGAGTTTCGTCTGTATAAGTTTCCATTTATTTTAAAGTGACCTTTAAATAGCCTGTAAACATTGCATTTTCTTTGGCAAAAACCACATCTTTGTGTTTTTATAAACCTCACCAAAAATACATCTTACTCTCCTACTATCCCAACTCCCAGTAACCCTAATTTCCAATGCAAAACCTGGGATTACCTAATTTAATCTAACATTGATACAGGACCGCTGGGCTCCCGGCTAAACTACAACCTCAAGTCTGGAAGCTCAGCCCTATGTGAAAGCAGCTGTCCTCGTTTTTCTGCCCAAATGATTGCCTTTCTGGCCTGCCCTGCCCCTATCCGGTGCCCATAAAGACCAGACCAGCTGGCAGGAAAAAAAAAGAAAGAAAGAAAGAAAAAGAAAAAAGCAACACAAGCAGCTGACTGGCAGGGATACAAGCTGCTGAGTGGTGAGCAGAGAAGTAACTGAGCATTGGAGACTACAGATAAACATGACTAACTTCAGACGGTGTGGTTTTGGAGGGGAGCCCAGCCAGAGAAGGCTAGGCTTCAGAGAAACATCACCTTCTTCACACACCACCCCCTTTCCAGCTCCTCTTCCACCGAGAGCCACTTCCACTGCTCAGTAAAGTCCTCCACATTCATCATCTTTCAAACAGTTTGTGTGACCTGATGATTCTTGGATACCAAACAAGAACTCGGTGTCAAAAAGGACAGGTGCAGAAGGCTGTCACCTTGATCCTTCACTGAGCTGTTAACACAAAGCTGTCCATAAACTGCAGGCTGAGTAACATGAGTCACTCCAGTTCCTGCCCACGAAGGGGGTCAAGGTCAAGGGAACAGTCCCGTCTAACATGACTAAGATTTTAAACCACTGGACAGGATTTTGAAATTAAATTTATCAAATTAGTATTACCAAAGATTACTAAAGGAATGTAAATTAAAATCATCTGAGCTAGCTTCTGGTTGTCTGATAAGCACTTACTTTTCTTTAAGCCATTTGATTAGAGCTCTTTCATGTAATTTGGTACTGAAATATTACTTCCTCACCACATATAGAAACTTACAGACAATGGGCCGGGTGCGGTGGCTCAAGCCTGTCATCCCAGCACTTTGGGAGGCCGAGACGGGCGGATCACGAGGTCAGGAGATCGAGACCATCCGGGCTAACACGGTGAAACCCCGTCTCTACTAAAAATACAAAAAATGAGCTGGGCGTTGTGGCGGGCGCCTGTAGTCCCAGCGACTGGGGAGGCTGAGGCAGGAGAATGACGCAAATCCCGGAGGCGGAGCTTGCAGTGAGCTGAGATCCGGCCACTGTACTCCAGCCTGGGCGACAGAGTGAGACTCCGTCTCAAAAAAAATAAAATAAAATTACAGGAGCCAGCAAAAGTTGAAGGAGAGAATTACCATCCCAGGCCTTTTCAAAAGAGGAAAAGCTCTGAGGCAAGCAGGATGCAGCAGAAGTTGAACCCCTAAGATGTCAGTCTGAAGAATTTCAGTAAAAGATTATGGAATTCAAAAATTAAAAACTTCTTGCGGTTTCACTAAGAGTACATCAGTATTTTAAGAAAATCTTGTTCTAACCAATTGTCCCCTTTTGCATTTACTGTATTTTTATTATTGAAGTCCAATACCTAGAATGATTATAATTTCCTTTTAGTTACAGCAAACTTAATTACATACAACATTTCTGAATTCCTTTTTTGCAGACTGTATTATGACATGCACAGACCATATACAACCTGCTTGAACTTTCTGTTCTGTCCTAAACATATCTCCTAAACAACCAGTATTTTATGTGAAAAGAAAAATTAAACATACAAGATTCTTTCTCATACAAAATTATTTTTCTTTCAACATTTCTTACCAAAAATACCTCCTTGTAACTTTTTTTTTTTTTTTGAGCGGAGTAGTCTCGCTCTGCCACCCAACCTGGAGTACAGTGGCACAATCTCGGCTCGCTGCAACCTCTGCCTCCCGGGTTCAAGCAGTTCTCCTGCCTCAGCCTCCTGGGTAGCTGGGATTATAAGCACATGCCACCATGCCTGACTAATTTTTGTATTTTTAGTAAAGATGGGGTGTCACTGTGTTGGTCAGGCTGGTCTCAAACTCCTGACCTCATGATCCGCCTGCCTCAGCCTCCCAAAGTGCTGGGATTACAGATGTGACCCACTGCACCCGGCCTACTTTCTTTACATCCCTTATTTCTTGGTTCCTTTTACTGTATTTCATAAATAACCCTTAAATAAACCTGGAATCTGGCTGGGTGCAGTGGCTCACACCTGTTATCCCAGCACTTTGGGAGGCTTAGGTGGGTGGATCACCTGAGATTAGGAGTTCGAAACCAGCCTGGCCAACATGGCGAGACTCCTATCTCTACTAAAAATACAAAAATTAGCCAGGCGTGGTGGTGGACACCTGTAATCCCAGCTACTAGGGAGGCTGAGGCAGGAGAATCACTTGAACCTGGGAGACGGAGGATGCGGTGAGCTGAGGTTGCACCACTGGACTCCAGCCTGGGAGACAGAGCGAGGCTCCATCTCAAAAAATATAAATAAATAAACATGGAATTAGAATGAAAATAACTTAGATTTGAATAAGAACATATTTTTTAGAAAAGTTTTTCTATAATTTTTAACATTGAAAATGACCCAGATATTTAATGAATATCTATTATTTAACTTTAGAATCTAAATTATGTTTACTTACAAGCATTTGTTTCATTACATTCACCTAATTAATTTTGTAAAATGTTTTACCTAGATCATCTGTGAAAACTGTGATAGTCATCGTTTAAAGTTATTTCCCTGTTAACCATTTTCATAGTCTATGAATTTTGTGTTTACCTAAGCAAAAATTTTAAAGTCAGATATATAGATATTTTACTGATAACTTGGGATTTAGCTATTTGTATTACACTAATCACATTAAACGTCTTATTTATCAAAAAGTACACAAACAGAGATTATTCTGTTTCATGCTGTGTTGCTGGGTTTATAGTTTTATAAGCCATATGCCAAATTTTGACACCTTATAATATCTGTCGAAGGTAAATATGAAACTGCTTGATCAGTAAATGGAAACAAACATGTATGCTGACAATTTTTAAAATATTTCTAATACTATTGTACCAATAATTTTAAAGCCAGCTTATTTATTAAATATTTATGTAAGTCACGTGAACTTGAAAAGCGTTTTGGCTTAGTATTTAATTTATGAATACTCTTTAACTTGAAGCCAGTGTGACACTTCATGGCTAAAGCACATAAAAAAAATGTATGTACACATATTTGCACGTACATAAAGAAATCAAACACACATACACACTCATACAAAGATCCTATAGCTTTTGCTTCAGAACTCTAGCCAAGAGATATCAACACAAACTCACCAGTTTACACAAACAAAAAGGTTGGATCCCAAAAGTGACTTCTATCTCAACAGCAATGGAAAAGTAACAGAAAGACCAGGAGTGGTGGTTCACGCCTCTAATCCCACCACTTTGGGAAGCCGAGGCAGGTGGATCACTTGAGGTCAGGAGTTCGAGACCAGCCTGGTCAACATGGTGAGAGCCTGTCTCCACTAAAAATACAAAAATTAGGTAGACGTGGTGGTGCACATCTGTAATCCCAGTTACTTGGGAGGCTGAGGCAGGAGAATTGCTTGAACCTGGAAGGGAGAGGCTGCAGTAGATCGCACCATTGCACTCCAGCCTGGGTGACAGAGCAAGACTCTGTCTCAAAAAAAAAAAAGAAAGAGAAAGAAAGAAAAGAAAAAAAAGTAAACAGAAGATTTAAAGTAGGCAGAAAAGAAAATAGCAAAATAGAGGACTTAGGAACTGAATGGTTGCAGGTTGAACTTTGGGCTGGAATTTTCTCTAATGTAATGTGTGCAGCGGTTTAAAGTGTGAACAAGCACAGACATAATATGTAACAAGGAAGCTTTTTGTTTCACCTGGCATGCCCTCAAGCTTTTCCCACTTACAAAAATACTTGCAAGTAGAGGAACCATAAAACCAAAAGGGATGCCCAAATGGGGGTCATTCTCTCTGCCTTTCCTCATTCTTACAAGCTATGTCTCCCGCTTTTTTACAAAACGAGGAACTCATCTGTGACCTAGGTTTTAGTAGGGTGGATTGAAGTGTGCTGGCTGCGGGAGGGACGACACTGTGTGTCACCGCTGAGTCATTCTACCCTTTTACCTGTCTCCGTTTCTCTCTCCAGAGGTCTAGACCTCCGAGAGGGCTCAACATAGCAAGTGATGAGCTCCTACACCTGTCTCCTGGATGAGCCTCTTAGAATTAATTCTGTTGTGTGGTTCCCTGTAGGGTCACTGCACATCATGGCAGGAGTCAATCCCCCAGACACTCCCACTCAACCCCTACCACCCAGGGGTGTTTTTTGGTTAGGAGAAGCAAAACCCCCTTTCTCTTACAAGCTGAGGAGCTCAGCCTCTCATTTATCTATGAAAGTGGCAGTTCAGTTCCTCACGCAAATGCACACACAGGCCAATCAAGATTAATTTGAGGGGAAAAAGGCAGTGGAGAAGACCCTTTATAATGCACCACCAAACCTAAATTAGGATCCTATATGACAACTTCCTAGGAGAAAAAAAAAGAGGAAGAAGAAAGAAAAACAGCTCAGAATGAATCAAGGACAATCAACCTAATGGAAGGTCCAGAGCTCCAGAGGACTCACCGGTTCCACTGGAGGAGAAACCTAAAGCCAGAGAGAGCTTCCAATAGCCCCGCTGGTACCTTAGCTCCGGGTTCAGGCAACTGCATCAAGGATTCTGAGTCTTTTCTGAGGCCCCACGTGTAGGGCACCAATTACTGTCCACGAAAAGAGTCAAACTCTGTAAAATATTTGAAGAGTTATTCATTTAACCAACGGCTCACAACACAGCCCCGAGGAGGTCCTGAGAACAAGTGCCCAAGGTGGTTGGGTGACAGCTTGGATTTATACAATTTATGGGGAAAGGAGACATCAATCAATACATGTCAGATGTACATTGGCTTAGTCCAGAAAGGTGGGATTCCATTCAAAGGGGGGGGCTTCCAGGTCATAGGTGGATTCCAAGGATTTCTGATTAAAGACCTGTAATCAATAGAAAGGTAATGCCTGGGTGAGAATAAGGCGTTGTGGAGACCAACGTTTTTATTATGCACATGTAGCCCACAGGCAGCAGGCTTCAGAGAACTAGATAGTAAATGTTTCTTATTAGACTTAAAATGGTGCCAAACTCTTGCTTAACCTTTCCTATTTTACAAAAAATAAAAAATATTATTTTTTATTATCAGAAAAAAATAATAATTTTACAGTGGAGATCTCCAACAGACACCACTTAATCCAGGTGATGAAATTTAGCATCACCAGGACAGGACATAAAAACATCAGGCACTCCGTAACATGACACACTGAAAACTTACATCAATTCTGACGATTTTTTTTTTTTTTTTTTTGCCAAAAATGCATAACCTCAGTCTAATCATGAGAAAACACCGGACAAAACCAAACTGAAGTCAGGGCACAGTGGCTCATGCCTGTAATCTCAGCACTTTGGGAGGCCGAGGTGGGGGGATCACCTGACGTCAGGAGTTTGAGACCAGTCTGGCCAACAAGGTTAAACCCTTTCTCTCATAAAAATACAAAAATTAGCCAGGTGCAATGGGGGGTACCTCTACTACCAGCTATTGCGGAGGCTGAGGCACAAGAATTGCTTGAATCTGGGAGGCAGAGGTTGCAGTGAGCCAAGATCAGGCCACTGCACTCCAGCCTGGGGGACAGAGGGAGACTCTGTCTCAAAACAAACAAACAAACAAAAACTGAAGAGCAATCTATAAAACAATTGACCATTACTTAGATTGGATAGTGGAACAGAAAATATCAAATGCATCCATTTATTTTCAACATTTTGTTTGTTTTTAATTAAGCTGCCTCCTGCACTACTCTATGTCTGGATTTTATGTTTATTTTCCCATTCAGAAAGCCTGTCTTTTTAAAAAGGAATTTTAATCCATTCATGTTTATTATGACCACTGTTATATTTGGATTGAGTCCTGCAGTTTTGTTTCATATTATTTTCCCTTTTTTACATATATCAGACTTTCTACTTCTTCAGTGGAATTCTTTCCCACCCACCTCCGATTGCATGAATCAGGTTTTCTTCAATTCACACATTTCCCATCAAGGCTCTGAAACTTGTACAAATCTTTTCTAGTTTTCTGGTGGTAACCACCCTTCAACTGTCAGCACACATATTTAAGCTTATATTTTCTATCAAATATAAAGGTAGTCATTACCTATGTCTTCTTGCCAGATGAAACAAAAACATGAACATATGCTCATTCTCTCTTTCTGCTCTGCTCTTTCAGTTACCTCCCATGTGAAATGTTAATTCCAGATTATTTTCACAACTATGCACTAACACATTCAGACTTTGTTTTATACATTTATTTATTCAGCACTGCTTCCTGTGTACTCTCTTCTTTTTATTATTATTATTAGTAGTAGTAGTAGTAGTAGTAGTAGGAGTATTTTGAGACAGGGTTTTGCTCTGTCACCCAGGCTGGAGTGCATTAGTGTAATCACAGCTCACTGCAGCTTCAGTCTCCTGGGCTCAAGTGATCCTCCCACCTCAGCTTTCTGAGTAGCTGGGACTACAGGCATGCGCCACTGCACTCAGCAATTTAAAACAAATTTTTAGTAGAGATGAGATTGCACTATGTTGTCCAGGTTGGTCTTGAACTCCTAAACCCAAGCGATCCTCCCACCTCAGCCTCCCAAAATGCTGTGGTTACAGGTGTGAGCCACTGTGCTTGGCTACTCTCACCTTTCTTGGATTACATTCCATTTTGCGGGAGTCAATCAACCAACTTTTTCCTCAAAGGTCTTTGAGGGATAACATTTTTGAGCATTTGCAAATTTGAAACACTCTGTAAAGACGAAAAATGGCACATTCATTTCTTCAGTCTCTTCATACCTGAGGTGATACGGTTTGGCTGTGTCCCCACCCAAAGCTCATCTTCAGTTGTAGCTCCCATAATTGGCACGTGTTGCAAGAGGAACCCAGTGAAAAATAATTGAATCGTGGGGGTGGTTCCCCTCATACTGATCTCATGGTAGTGAGTAAGCCTCATGAGATCTGATGGTTTTATAAGAGGTTTCCCCTTTCACTTGGCTCTTTTTTCTCTCTTGCCTGCCACCATGTGAGACATGCCTTTTGCCTTCCACCATGACTGTGAGGCCTCCCCAGTGATGTGGAACTGTGAGTCCATTAAACCTCTTTCCTTTATCAATTACCCAGTCTTAGGTATGTCTTTATGAGCAGCATGAGAGTAGTACCTGAGGAATATGTTCTTTCTGGCAAACACGCAGGGCAGCAAACACAAAGGCACTCTGGGGCTGTTTCTTACATCTCCCTCCTACCACCTTAACAATTCTCCAAAATATTGCCACGAGTTTTGGAAAATATAATAATGAAGGAAGGGTTTGCTCCCATCACCGTGTTGCGAGCTCTCTGGCAAAACCACAAATCCCAGAAAATCCCTTCTCAGACACCTTCCAGAACTCATGTCTTTAAGGTTCATGGTAGGAGGCTTTCCATGGGGGAACGTCCCTGATGAAGACTCTGTCTGTCCTTCACTCTCTCAATTCCCCCAGTCCTCTAAATATGTGGCTTTTCATGTCCCAGCATGGGATGATGGACAGATCAGGGCAGATGGTTTGAGTAAGACTCCTACTTCACCTACCTCATGTTTCTTATGCATTCATTTAACACCTTTTATTTTGTCAGCATTTTAATTTTTAATTGACAAATAATATGTATATATATGTATGTGTGTGTGTGTGTGTGTGTGTGTGTGTGTGTGTATGGTGTACCATGGAATGCTTTGATGTATGTTCACAATGTGGAATGATTACATCAGGCAAGTTGATAAATTTATCCCCTCCCAGGAGCAATAAGCTTAGTGATCTACTGCACAGAATGGTGACCACATAAGTAATAATGCATGATATATTTTAATGACCACTTCTTCCTAATGTAAGTTCTGGGTTAAGAAAATTCAACCTCAGTGTTTCTTGTAATAAAATAAAATTACTATCATCTTAAAGTGCTGTTCCAGCCTCTTGTAAGTGTTTTAGCATGTTTATCTATTTAATCTTTGCAACAACTCTATGAAGAGTTTGCTATTGTAGTCATTTTAAAGCTGAGACATTGCACTACAGAGAAGTTAAGTGACACTTATTTTTCCCTAGCCAATAAATAGAAAGAACTTGAAAAGCAGACATTCAGTTTTAGAGTCTGCATGTTTCACCACCATTTTTTGTTTCTCTAAAAATGCTGAATTGTGGAGGACAGTTTGGCTACTTTGACTCAAATCCCCTGGATTAACATAAAACAAACCGAGTCTTTTCCTCATGGCCTTTTCCTTCCAATGGCTCAAGAAAACATCAATGACAAGTCTCTAGCAAGAACACCTGTGGCATGCTTGAACGCATTGACCGAGTAGTTGAGAAATGTTTGTCTAGCGCCTCCTAGTGGCACATTGGTGAAGTGGAGGCATAATTAATTGGTTCATTCAGGTCAAAGTCTGCAGTGTGGCTACAATGTAAAAAGGGATAAGAAATAGCAGAATCGGGGCGGGTGCGGTGGCTCACGACTGTAATCCCAGCACTTTGGGAGGCCGAGGCGGGTGGATCACCTGAGGTCAGGCGTTCGAGACCAGGCTGGCCAGCATAGCAAAACCCTGTCTCTACTAAAAATACCAAAAATTAGTGGGGTTTGGTGGCGGGCTCCAGTAATCCCAGCTACACGGGGGGCTGAGGCAGGAGAATCGCTGGAACCCAGGAGGCGGAGGTTGCAGTGAACCAAGATCATGCCATTGCACTCCAGCCTGGGCAACAAGAGCAAAACTCCATCTCAAAAAAAAGAAGAAGAAGACGAAGAAGACGAAGAAGAGGAAGAGGAAGAGGAGGAGGAGGAGGAGGAGGAGGAGGAGGAGGAGGAGGAGGAGGAGGAGGAGACGGAGACAAGAAAAGAAAGAAAAAAATAGCAAAATCGGCTGGGCACTGTGGCTCACGCCTGTAATCCCAGCACTCTGGGAGGCTGAGGCAGGCAGATCATGTGATATCAGGAGTTCAAGACCAGCCTGGCCAACATGGTGAAACCCCGTTTCTACTAAAAATACCAAAATTACCCAGGCGTAGTGGCACACGCCTGTAATCCCAGCTACTGGGGAGGCTGAGGCAGGAGAATCGCTTGAACCCGGGAGGCAGAGGTTGCAATGAGCCAAGATCGCACCACTACAGAATTGAATAAAGTGAAAATGATGGATTTTTGGGTGATGTAGGGACCCACTAGCTGCTCTCTCTCTCTTTCTCTCTCTCTACACACACACACACAAACATACACACACACACACACACACAATTTGAGAACAGCATTAAAGACAAGTAATACAGGGGAGCTCTGAGTGAAATAAGTAATCTTCAAACTTAAAAAATTGCAGAAGATGTTGTTATTGCATTTGTTTGTTAGGTTGTTTTTGGGGGTTTTGTTTTGTTTTTGAGAAAAGATCTCCCACTGCACTCCAGCCTGGGTAACAGAGCGAGATTCTATCTCAAAAAATAAAAATAAAAATAAAAAATTAATTATGGTAAAATAACATGTAACAAAATGTACCATTTTAAATCATGTTTAAGTGCACAGGTTAGTGATATTAAGAACATTCATTGTTGCTGGCTCAGTGGCTCACGCCTGTAATCCCAGCACTTTGGGAGGCTGATGTAGGTGGATGGCTTGAGGTCAGGAGTTTGAGACCAGCCTCGTCAACATGGTGAAATCCTGTCTCTACTAAAAATACAAAAATTAGCTGGGTGTCGTGGTGTGTGCCTATAATTCCAGCTACTCAGGAGGCTGAGGCAGGAGAATTACTTGAACCCAGGAAGCAGAGGTTGTTGTGAGCTGAGATCGCACCACTGCACTCCAGCCTGGATGACAGAGTGAGACTCTATCTCAAAATATAAAGTATAATAAAATAAAATAAAGAACATTCATTGTTGGCCACATGTGGTGGCTCACACCTATAATCCCAGCACTTTGGGAGGCCAAGGCAGGAAGATTGCTTGAGCCCAGGAATGGTGAGAAGCAGCAGAAGCAGACAGAGGACCAAATTGAGGACCAGTTAAAACATGGAAGCCACTTTCCATAAGACATGCCCACCAGCGTACCATATCAGTTTACCATTGCCATGGCAACACATGGGAGTTACTGCCCCCTTCTATGGCAATGACCTGAGCACTCAGAAGTTGCCACCCTTTTCCTAGAAATTTCTGCATAAACTGCCCATTAATCTGCATGTGATTAAAAGTGGGTATAAATATGACTGCAGCAGTGCCCTGAGCTCCCGCTCTCTGCAGGAGCAGTCACAGAACTGTGACGCTACCTTCTCCATAAAGCTGTTTCTTCCACCACTGGCTTACTCTTGAATTCTTTCCTGAGGGAAGCCAAGAACCCTCCCAGGCTAAGCCCCAATTTGAGGCTCACCTGCTCTGCATCCATCTGTGATCTTTTCTTTATCTTTTGTTGTCTGCAGTCACAGATGCTTCAAATTTTGGATTTATGTTTGTTTATCCTGCTTAGAACTACTTCCTATGTGTATTGCCAAATGCCTTCCTTCAATTAAATAATTGTTTTAGTCATGTTTCTTTATTTGTTCTTAAATGTTGACTCTTCACCATTTTTCTTATTTTGTGTTTAAGGAATCATAATTAACTGCAATTGATGATGCTTACAACAACAACATTTGTAATAATAATATTTATTGACTGCTTATTCTACACAAGGTGATTTCTCATTAATTAATGCATGTAATCCTCATAGCAACTCTGTGAAGTAGACACTGGTTTTCTCATTTTACACGTGAAGAAACCAAATCACAGAGATGATATAGCTACCAGGAAGCAAAGTCAAGAACTTCAGCCCAGTATTTTTTCTCATAACCAGATGTGTATTGGACAGGAAGAGAAAAGAAGGAAAGAGAGAAAATCAAGAAGTCAATCTGACTATAATAGTACTACTTCAAGTTTTATGTGACCCTCTGCCTCATGAAAAAATTAAGTACTTATCATGATTTATTAGAAAGCTAGCATGCCTGGGTATAGAATCTGCAAGCAAAAGTTTCTAACTTATGACATTGGACCTGATGCTTCCATGAATTCTAGGAACAAAAAGCTCTACAAGAATCTGCTGAAGTCACCTTGATCTGCTCTTTCCCTTGGCCAATAGCACAATTATATACTAGAAAAAAATTGTACAACCAATGCTCCCCTCCAGGTTCACTGTTATATATGGACCCACTTTAATTTCACTGAGCTCTTGAAAGAACTGATTTCTGAGGATAGAACAGTGGGTGAGGCCATCAGTTTTTATCCCAAATGGAATGGATCAGTCAGGTGAGCTCTGCTCCTGTGACCATTGTAACAGTAAGTTTGTGGTGGGTAACACATGGTCCCCGTGGTCTCAGGGAGCTGTGGAAAGGATGTCATCTTCCTTGTCACACCCACAGAAGGGGAAGGTCCCACAGCATGGCTGCAGCCATGGTTTCCAAATTGTGTTGAACACAGAGAACTGCTGTGGGACAGGTGTTAGTGTCCTACGATGCTCTTTTATGGCTGCCTCCATCTTCTTGATCACGGAGTCAAATAATGGTTCATTGTCAGGGTTCAGTGGAAGGGCTTCCGAAGGGTCTCTTGAGATGTCAAAGAGGAGTGGTGGGTCGTGGTAGGTTACATCCCCTGAACATGAACATATTCCACTCCCATAGCAGGCACCAGTTCCTTCAGGGTAGAATTTAGGAGTCACATAATGAGCTTTCCACACAGTTGCACCTAAAAAGTAAGTTGCATTATGATACCATCTTGGTGGTGATTTTAGGACTCTTTTCATTAAAGATGTTTTTCTCAAATGCTTTTTCTAGTGATTGATAATACTCTTCTGCACAAAATTACACAGCAACAGTAGCATGTCTTCAACTCTAAGAACAATGTACAATTTTACTGCAAACTTGAAGACATTTTTAGAAATCTTGTCATGAGAACATTTGGAGATAACAATGACGACCCAGGTAGGAATAGGGTAATTCTGGGAATACCAAATTAAAATTCTACCTCAATCTGATTAGGTACAAACAAAATTAAAAGTGATCCAAGGCTAAATACCACTTTCACATCTGAAATTGACAAAAGTAATTTGGCAAAATTAATCATTCTTTATCCTTTTCTCCTTCCCTCTTCTGTCTTTTCCTCCCTCCTCTTCCCTTCCTCCCTCCTTCTTTCTCGCTCTCTTCTTTCCTTCCTTCCTTCTTTCCTCCATTTCTTTTTTCTTCCTTCTTTTCTTTCTTTCCCTCCTTCCTTCCCTTCCTCCCTCGCTCCCTCCTTTCCTCCTTTCCTTCCTTCCCTTCCGTCCCTTCCCCTTTCCCTTCCTTCCTTCCTTCCTTCCTTTCCTTCCTCTCTCCCTCCCTCCCTTTCTTCTTTCTTCTGATATGAAATGGTTAGCAAATCTATTTTCAGAGATCAATTTTTTTTTATGTTTTATTATTTACTTATTTATTTATTTTGAGGTAGGCTCTCACTCTGTCGCCCAGGCTGGAGCGTAGTGGCAGCATCTAGGCTCACTGCAACCTCTGCCTCCTGGGTTCAAGTGATTCTCCCACCTCAGCCTCCCTAGTAGCTGGGGTGCCACCATGCCTGGCTGCAGTGATCAATTTTAGATAGAAAACATAAGCATTCCCCAGCCTCTGGTCAATGAGGATTATACCGAAGTCTACTGGTGGAGTCTTGCAGAGAAGCTGTGCTTTCCTACTAAAATAGGATTAAATCATCTAACTGGATTCTTTACCGCCTTTGGTTTTTTCCCTCCTTACTGCATGGAGTGCAGCTGTGATGCCTGGAGGAACTGCAGCCACTTTGCAACCATGGGGTGAGACGCATAAGAATGAAAGCTAGTGTGTCAGAGGTGGCTAAGTGGAAACAAAGAATCCTGGTCCAATGACCGTGGTACTGAGCACTGTGTCAGCCCCATGCTCCCAACTTCTGGAATTATGATGAGAAAAAATAATAACAAAAAAATTCTACTGTATAATCCTCTATAGTTAAATTTGGGAGGCTTATGCAGTTTACGGGGCTGTTTTATTTATCATTGATCATGTCCTGCACTCATATAGAATCTTAAAAACATAGGTTTTTATTTTTGTTTTTGTAATTGTTTTATGTGGAACTATCCACATCAAAATGAAGATACATCACACCACAAGTGACTGATCCCATCAGAGAAAATTTCTCCTGCAAATAAAGTTAAATCCAACCAAGTAAGAATTCTGGAATTCCATGCAATGACTCCAGAAGACCTTTCTTTACAGGTGTAAGGCAATCAATACTATTTGTTCATTTATATTTGTTTGTATTGACTCCCATAGCGTGAATGTGCGACAGAAACAATCACTAGGATGTTAGAACGGAAGGAAGGTGGAGAGAAGCAACCACCATGCAGGCCACGTTGGAAAATGTGCTTCTCGTTGCTAGAATAATTACTTCAGTCATCCCTAAGTTGTGGGTATTCATAGCCTCTCTTTCTCTCTTGTTCTCTCTCTCATGTATACTTTCACACAAGCTAATGAATACTTACACACACACATTAATCATGTTTTCTTAATTTTCTGTATCCTATAATGTTTTGACCTTTTTTTTTTTTTTTTTTTTTTTTTTTTTTTTTTTTTTTTTTTTTTTGAGGCGGGGTCTCACTTTGTCACCCAGGCTGGAGTACAATGGCACGATCACTGCCGACTGCAGCCTCAGACTTCCCACTCAGCCTCCTGAGTAGCTGGACTACGGTTGTATGCCACCATTCCTGGCTAATTCTTTTTTTTTTTTTTTCTTTGTAGAGACAGGGTCTTGCAATGTTGCCCAGGCTGATATCAAACTCCTGGGCTCAAATAATCCTCCTACCTTGGCCTCCTAAACTGCTGAGATTACAACTGTAAGCCACTGTGCCGGGCTAGTATTTTGACAGCTTGAGGGGCCGTATAGACTTGGGGAAAGGCTGCTCCTCCCAGGGCTAGCTGATTCCTAAAAGTAGTGATATGGTTTGGCTCTGTCCCCACCCTCATCTCACCTTGAATTGCAAGAATCCCCACAGGTCAAGGGCAGAGCCAGGCAGAGATCATTGAATATGGGGGCAGTTTCTGCCATACTGTTCCCATGGTAAGGAATAAGTCTCATGAGATCTGATGGTTTTATAAGGCATTTCCCTTTTCGCTTGGCTCTCGTTCTCTCTTGCTTTCCACATGTAAGATGCTCCTTCTGCCATGAGTGCGAGGCCTCCCCAGCCATGTGGAACTGTGAGTCCATGAAATCTTTTTCCTTTATAAATGACCCAGTCTGGAGTATGTCTTTATCAGCAGCATGAGAATGGACTAATACAAATAGTAACAACTCACTTAGGAACACACCCTTCCTATGCAAGCAACCACCTCCTTTATCTAACTCTCACACAGTAAGCTGGTATTTGATCTGACCTAAATCAACCAAGCACCGGGTACCAGGCAGCTAGGGACAGTCCCTGTTGCTCCAAACTTCCTGTAATGACTCAAACTCCCAGTCTGGAGCTGTTCACCCTGCCCTGCCGGACCTTTCCCTTGGAAACCCTAATAATAAAGGCTGTGGCCCGGGCTCTTCATTCCTTCCTGCCTGTGCTTCTGAGCCGAGCCCTGGTGCTTCCCACCGTGAACCTGTGTGGTAGGGTACAGCCCCTTCTCTCGGAAAATCCAAGTCATGAAAATATTGCAATGGCATTGGTCTGTCTGTGTCAACACTCACCTCCCTCAGCTAAAACGCTTTGGGTGGATTGGCTGTGGTGGGTCACGCCTGTGGGAGGCCAAGGAGAGAAGATTGCTTGAGCTCAGGAATTCGAGACCAGCCTGGGCCACATAGTAAGATCTCATCTTTATTTTATAAATATTTTTAAAATTTAAAATGAAACCCTTTGGGCACAAATCTCTCTCACAAACACATCCCCCTAAAATCCTACTGCAGGCCAGGTGCAGTGGCTCACGCCTGTCATCCCAGCACTTTGGAAGGCCGAGGTGGGCAGATCACCTGAGGTCTGGAGTTCAAGATCAGCCTGGCCCACATGGTGAAAGCCCACCTCTGCTAAAAGTACAAAAATTAACTGGTTGTGGTGGTGGGTGCCTGTAGCCCCAGTTACTCAGGAGGCTGAGGCAGGAGAATCGCTTGAACCCGGGAGGCAGAGGTTGTGGTGAGCCGAGATTATACCACTGCACTCCACCTGGGTGACAGAGTGAGACCCTATCTCAAAATAAAATAAAATAAAATAAAATAAAATAAAATAAAAATCCTACTGCAGTGCGCTGTGTATGTGGCTTTCCCAGCGAAAAAGCACCATCGTGGCTGGGCAATATCCGCACATGGTACAACTTCCTCCAGGAGACGAAGGAGACGGGAACAGGGCCCTTATCATCTTTCCACGTGTCCACGGCCTTCATACTTACAGTCCTTCTGATGCCACCTGACCGTGTGCAGATAGACCCCACAGTAGTGGAACAGGAACTCGTGGTCGGAGTGGGACGCCCTTCCTTCCAGCAGGGGCATTAGGTTCTGGCCGTCAATCACTCTTGGGAGAGAAGGGGGCATGTAGAAGGTGATGAGAGAGGCATGGTTCAGTCACGAATTTTATAGCAGAAGAAAGAGGAGGAGGAGAAGGAAAAGGAAGGGGAGGAAGAGAAGGAGGTGAAAGATAAAGAGGAAAAAATTCCTTTTTCTTTTTTTGAAACGGAGTCTTGCTCTGTCGCCCAGGCTGGAGTGCAATGGTGCAATCTCTGCTCACTGCAAACTCTGCCTCCCGGGTTCAAGCAATTCTCCAGCCTCTGCCTCCCAAGTAGCTGGAATTACAGGCACACGCCACCATGCCCCGCTAATTTTTGTATTTTTAATAGAGACGGGGTTTCACCATGTTGGCCAGGCTGGTCTTGAACTCCTGACCTCGTGATCCGCCCGCCTCAGCCTCCCAAAGTGCTAGGATTACAGGCATGAGCCACCGTGCCCGGCGGAAGAAGGAATTCTTAAAACTTTCTCCTTTGCCCTCATTTTATAACAAAAAGAAAGAGAAACAAAACATTCATTTTCTGAGGTCATGGAAGAAGAGAACAGCTGGAACTATTATCCTGATACCTTGCAAGACAATATGAGTTAATGTTGTGGATTGGAAAAATTAAGCTATTTACGCTCTTTTGATTCCAGTAAAACTTCACATTTAATGAATAGACATCACCCCACACACATGGAATTAAATCGTTAAAGCACAGGATGTATGTGTTCATTTTAAAGCTCATAGACAAGGCCAGGCCCGGTGGCTCATGCCTGTAATCTCAGCACTTTGGGAGGCCGAGGTGGGTGGATCACGAGGCCAAGAGAGCAAGACCATCCTGGCCAACGTGCTGAAACCCCATCTCTACTAAAAATACAAAAATTAGCTGGGCGTGGTGGCGCCGGTCTGTAGTCCCAGCTACTCGGGAGGCTGAGGCAGGAGAATCGCTTGAACCGGGGAGGCAGAGGTTGCACTGAGCCAAGATCACGCCACTGCACTCCAGCCTGGGCGACAGGACGATACTCTGTCTCAAAAAAAAAAAAAAAAAAAAAAAAAAAAAAAAAAAAAAAAAAAAAAAACCTCATAGACAAAGTGCAAACCAGAAACAATAACATCATTTAGCACACATGCAATCACACATACGTGTTTTGTTTTTGTTTTTGTTTGAAACAGGTTGTCACCCTGTCACCCGGGCTGGAGTGCAGTGACGAGATCTTGGCTCACTGCAATCTCCACCTCCCGGGTTCAAGCGATCCTCCCACCTCAGCCTCCCAAGTAGCTGGGATTACAGACACGTGCCACCACACCAGACTAATTTTTGTATTTTCAGTAGAGATGGGGGTTTCAGCACGTTGGCCAGGCTAGTCTCGAACTCCTGACTTCAAGTGATCCACCTGCCTCGACTTCCCAAAGTGCTGGGATTACAGGCATGAGCCCCCGCACCTGCTCTATGCATACATGTTTTTATTCAGTAATCATTTAACATTTAATTGTGCAATGGTCTAGAAGCTGTGAGGGATGTGATGATGTATGAGAATCAGATCCCATCCACGAGAACAGTCAAACACACACCTTCATAAGTGTAATATGACAAAGAATATTAAGGTATACTCTAAGAAGAAAACAAAATATTCCACCATGCACCAAGGGGAGAAAGACATCTGGCCCTGTGGGCAGAATATTGATAATGAAGTAATATACTATGCATATACACACACACATAGAATTATCAAGTATATCCACATATGTTCAAATATATCACCCTAGGTTAGGAGCAACCACTGTTTCCATACCTGTCCTGGGGCAAGATCCCTCCGCCTATATAAGACAGCGTCGGATAGATGTCCATTAGGCTAGTGGGCTCATTGATCACTCTCCCAGCCTCCAAGACCGACGGCCACCGGAATATCCCTGGCACACGGATACCTCCTTCCCATCCTCCCATTCCTTTGCCACCTAAAACCAAAGATTACAACACAACCAAAGATGAGTTAAAACCCAACCATATTGGCCGGGCGCAGTGGCTCACACCTGTAATCCCAGCACTTTGGGAGGCTGAGGTGGGTGGATCACTTGAGGACAGGAGTTCAAGACCAGCCTGGCCAACATGGTGAAACCCCGTCTCTGCTAAAAATACAAAAACATCAACTGGGCATGGTGGTGGGCACCTGTAATTCAAGCTACTTGGGAGGCTGAGGCAGGAGAATTGCTTAAACCCAGGAGGCGGAGGTTGTGGTGAGCCGAGATCACACCACTGCACTCCATGGTGGTGCATGCCCATAGTCCCAAGTACTCGGGAGGCTGAAGTGGGGGAATCAGAGATGAGGAAGTGGAGTTTGCAGTGAGTTGAGATTGTGCCACTGCACTCCAGCCTCGGTGACAGGGTGAGACTCTGTCTCCAAAAAAGAAAAAAGAGAAAGAAAAGAAAAAGACGGGTTTTATCCACATTATACTTTTAGGAACAAGCTAAAAAATTTTACCCCGTGATTTCCCATATAGAGGAAGAAAGAGAGGAGTGTGAGTAGAAAAATGGCCAGAGGCAGAGTTAAGAATCACTTCTTAGACAAAAGTCCCCTTGGGTGTTTCTGAGCACAAAACAAATAATGAAGCCCTTGCCTTAAGATCAATGGTGAGATTGAGGCGGTTGTTACAGAGTAGAAAAATGGCCCTATGCCAAATGCCAGTGTCAAGACCATATGTCTAGATTCTTTAAGAAAAAATAGGAGCCTCTCTGGAGGAAAAGGTCTCTTCCTATGTGAAATGTTTATTGAATGCCTTCTATGTGTGCACCTGACAGGCAGCATTACAAAGAAACACAAAACCGGAAGCCTCTAGCAGAAAATTAGGTAAAATTCACTGCAGACACATTCACTGATCTACCAGTCTAACCAGTGTTGAAAGGCAGCTCAGCTTCTTGGCACCATTTTTTTTTTTTAATTGAGACACTGTCTCCTTCTGTCGCCCAGGCTGGAGTGCAGTGGCACGATCATAGCTCACTGCAGCCTCCAAATCCTGGGCTCAAGCAATCCTCCCTCCTGAGCCTCCCAAGTAGCACCATTCTTCATTATAAGAAAAACTTGACAAGCTCCCTGAAGCAAATCTGTGTGTTTTTAACACACAATCATAAAGCCATCCTGATGTTTTCTTCATCTTATTTAATAACCTGTATCTTTGTGGGGTAGAGCTGGGGGCGTAACTAGACTAGAACAAAACCAATTCTTTACCCAGGAGATCTAAATCTCTCTATCCATTGCATTCAGTGCTTCACAGGAAGCACCCTGAGAAACAGGCATCCTGTCCCAAAGCCTGAGAAATGCTCACAACAATTTTGCCAGAGTCCTATTCCACGGTTATGTGTGCTTTTTAAGGACAGGGGCTTTACACTCACACATACTCATGCAATTATAATTATTACAATATATAATATGTACAGTTAGAATCATCATGACTGTAATAATCACATTTCATTAGATGGTATGTATACGGTGACTCAAATCTGTTCCCCACTTTTTCTACTAGGCTTAGTACCAATTTAATCTTTGCTAATTAACAGTGATGACTACAGCAAGACTACATGACAAGTCAGAGGAGGTGAATGCTTTCAGGAGCTCACTTCTATTCATTTGCAATATATAATGCAGTATATACAATCCTATATATATGTACATATATATTCACTATATATAATCCTATCTGTGTGTACATATACGTAGGGTTTTATATTGTAAATACAATGAATATATATAGAATTATATATATTATATATAATGGATATAGTGACTATATATACATAGTAAATATCGATAGGATTATATATATTATACTGAATATAGTGAATATATAAAATTATATATATTATATACAATGAATATTGTGAATATATATAGGGTTATGTGTAATATATAATGAATATAGTGAGTATATATAGTGAATATGTGTAGGGTTATGTATACTCTATACAGTGAATATATAGAATTCTATATACTATATATAATAAACATAGTGACTATAAACATAGTAAATATATTTATAGAATTATATATTGTATATACTGAATATATAAAATTATGTACAATGATCTATACAATATACTAAATACATAGAATTATGTGTATATATAATGAATATAATGACTATATATACATAGTGAATATGTACAGGATTATGTATATGTAGTAAATATGTAAAATTACATGTATTATATTATATGTAATGAATATAGCGAATATATAGGGTTATATGTGTTATATGTAATGAATATAGTAACTATACATACATAGTGACTATATATATAGGATTATATATCACATATGATGAATATATGATTATATATTATATACAATTAATATGGCGAATATGTACACATAGTGATTATATAGATAGCAAAATATATATATAAGACACACACACACAGAACTTTTTAATGAAATACAAGGAAGTTCAAACATTCTGATTTTATAATGATGACAATTTTGATACCCTTTTAGTTTTTTTGTTTTACTTGCAAGGTTGGGGGTAAGGGAAAAAGAGCAAATACTGAATTCTTTTTTAAATTATTCTTTCTGTTGGCATGCCTTTGGTGATACCCAAGAGTGGGTGCTATGGAGCTCTTGAACAACCCGGCCTGAAGTCTCTCAAAGTGAGCTGGAAGAATCTGCTTAGCCATGAGGAGATAGGCACCCCAGGCAAATGAAAAACTCTTTTTTCTGATAGACATAACACTCGTTACAGCATAATAAATAGCATCATTGATGTTATCGAATTAAAAACCTGCATCTGAGAATCCAAGTGAGGATTAATCTAAAGGAGCAGTTCTCACCTAGAAATGACCTTGCCCCCGGGGGGCACTGGGCAATGTCAGGAGACATTTCTGGTTGTCGCTGCTCTGGGGTGGGTGCTACTGGCATTTGTGGGTGGAACTCACAGACGCTGTTCAACACCTACAACGGCACAGGAAGCCCCCAGCCAAAGAATCCTCCAGACTCAAATGTCAATCGTGCGGAGGCTGGGAAATCTGCCATAGATGGTCATTGAGATCCTATGCTCTCTCTCATGGGGTTGGCATTGCTTCAAACATTTTACTTTGAAGCTCTTGGAAACTGCCCCAAAATTTGCAGCTTTTTTTTTTTTTTTTTTTTTTTGGTCTAGCTTAATAAGACTCTGACTCACATAAAAATATCTGAACATCATGGCAAATGAATTCAAGCAAACGCAAAGCCAGTAGAGACTACTGATTTTAAATGGACAGGTGTTGGTTATCTACGCACAATCACCTTTGTAGATCCCGTTCCAGCCGCCCAGCTGAACAGCCCCGTCCAGGGGCTCCAGGTGGCCCCCGTTGTCAGAGGTGAAGTACACCAAGGTGTTGTTGGCCAGGCACTCCTGGTCTAGGGCATCCAGAATTTTACCTGGTGAGGGTCAGAGACACAAAGACGTTGACCTCTCGATGCAGATCACCACTGCTTTATTACATGTTTGCTACTATGCATTTATTACACATAGCATTTAAACGTTATTCTGCATTACACAATATTGTATAATTAATCATATAATATTGTGATATATACTATTTTAAACTGTATGTAATATAGTGTATATAATATATATTATATCCAGCAGTTAAAATATTTATTATATAATGTAATGATGTATAATATATGTTATATTTAATATAACAACATATACTTTTATACATTTTAATTACTAACTGTATTTATTATATATTGTATGATATATAGTACATATTTCTTACAAATACATATTAATATATAACATGATGTATTAGAAATGCATAAAGAATTGTTATATATTAAAATGTAATCAATTATGGAATAGAATAAAATATATTGCAATATGTATAATCAATACATATTATGTATTATTATACCATATGACTTTACAATATTAGAAACATCATTATATAATAGTTTATAATGATTATTAATACACTACATCATTGTGTAAAAATTGTTATATAATTATATAACATGTAAATATTATTTTATTATATAGTATTTTGTATATCAATGTAATATGTAAAAAGATATGTTTATTTATAGATATATAGGAAAATATATTAAATATAAGATAAAATATGAGTATATGTAATAAATGTATAATATATAAGGAATATATTAAATTTTATAATATATATCTAATTAATATATGAAATTTTATCATAAATTTATATCATTTATATGAATATATACTATATAATTTTATATGATTGTATGACATTGTGTCACATATTATCACATTAATTTTATTATATTAATGTAATTATATAAATTATATTAAATATACTAAATACATTAATTATATTAATTTAAAATATAAAATAGTTCATATATAATATATAAAGTATTGGCTTATTATATAATTTTATTGTATAATATGTTCATTATTTTATTATTTAATATATAACAAAGTCTATTTTATTATACAAATCATGTAATAATGTATAATATCATCACTGCCCCAAATGATTCAAGTAGACAATGCCAACTAGGCCCAGCAGTTAAATAAACCAATGAACATTAATTTTTAAAAATACAGTTTGCAAAATGACACCTCCAGGAACACACGAGCAAAGCCATCCTCGTACTCCAGGGCACAGTACCGCCTCCCTTAGAGATTTTGCTGTCCTGGCTGCCATCTGAAGTCTACATGGAAATTGCAGGTTATTCTTGCTGTCTGGGTTATGGTTAAGATCTAATGACAATTAATGCTGCGCTAGACTCAGCAGACACTGTCTTTAAGGTGTTGACAATCCCTCAGGAGGACAGTTTTTTAAAATAATAAGTAGAAAGCTGTTCTAGCAAAATTCCAAACAACATTCATTTCCTTTCTGATGTCTGTTGAGCATTTGCTAATCAACAGATAACATCGTCCTGGGCCTGAGGTCACACCGCATTTCTCGCATTTCTCGTTTATACTAGATCATCTCTGTGATGCTCTTGTCCCATTCAGAGATAAAAGAAAATGTAACGAGCTGCACAGAAAACTCTTTATAAGTAAACTCATTAACCTTTGTTACCTACTATTCAAAACTGATTTGTTTTACAAGTGACATATACTATTTTTTAGAAATGTTATAATTAGAAATTAAGATATTTTAAAGCCCAGGGTTTGTAAGATGACAGATTATAAAGGCTTTCTGGGAAGAGAGTAATTACATGTAATTTATCAATTCACATTAGATCTGGCTATAATATCAAAAAAATCATAAAAGTGATTTGTAATTTATACTGTGCAAATATAGTAGCTGCAAATTCTTTTTCTGTTTCAAAACAAATATATAGGCAAATAATTGTCCATAGAGTGTCTAAAGTGAAAATAGACAGATGTATATGAATATATAAATACTAACGGTAATAGATCACTTATAAGACCTCTTACCAAAGACAACTGGAAAGAAACCAATAATGAAAAGTGATTAAGGTTGGGCCCGGTGGCTCACACATGTAATCCCAGGACTTTGGGAGGCCGAGGTGGGAGGTTTACTTGAGCCCAAGAGTTCGAGACCAGCCTGGGCAAGATGGCAAAACTCCTTCACTACAAAACACACACACACACACACACAAATTGGCCAGACATGGTGGCGCATACTTTTAGTCCCAGCTACTCGGGAGGCTGAGGTGGGAGGATCACCTGAGCCCTGGAAGTCAAGGCTGCGGTGAGCTGTGATCGCACCACTGCATTCCAGCCAGACTGGGCAAAAGAGTGAGACCCTGCATCTTAAAAAAAAAAAAAAAAAAGGGGGGGGGGGGGGGGGATTAGAAGTGCTTTATAATAGGCACAAGTTTCTTTCATTGGAAAATTTAAAATGTCACTGAATTCTTGAAGACTCATTAAGTTCATTTTGCACCTTGTATTTGCATTTGCACGAGTATAGCATTGTTAAGGTTTATTTTTGAGTAAAGTTAATAAATTACTAAACCTGTGAGTTTTATACTCATATTGTTAAATAGTAAAATAATACCCACAGAGATACCTGTCTGACTCTCAATAGGTCTTCATTTTGGTTGAATTTTTGTAAGAAATGATGGAGAAAACTCAGAATATTGGGAGATGTTATGCAGAAAAATAGCTACTCATCATTTCTCTTGTGTCAAATAATATTAGCCATTTAATAATGCAATTGCTAGCTTTTGTAACATGTCTTCATCATGTATTTACATATACCGTAAAACAAACATAATTATTTCTCAGTGATAAATACTCAGATATAGACTTTAACAGAAATTCCCTTTGCAGGAAACTGTCCTTTGACTAAGTACAAATATAGTAAAAGCAATTTCAAAAGAAACAGAGAAAAAAAAATCCCAATTATATAATTCCATAAAGGCTACAATGTTACAGCAGTTTTTAACTGTAACACATTTCAACGTTTGTATTTCGTTACCAAGGAATTAAATTATATATAATAAATGTGTGTATATGCAACATACAGTACTATGTATATACATATAAAACATAACATGTGTATACATATAAACCATATGGTGTATGTGTGTGTATATATGTATATAACATATGGTGTTTAATTCCTATTAAAACCAGCTATAGTATTATGCATAAAAGTGATTTGTAATCTATACCATGCAAATAAAATAACTGCAACTGGGTGTATATATATATATATACATACACATACACTTCTCACAGCAAAGATTAAATTAAGAAATACAGAGCTTAGCTGTAGTTCAACAAGCTTAAAAAGGGTTTGGATGTCAGGGATTAGTTCCCTTTAAGCCCTTAAGTTTTTCCCTTTAATACATTCCTTTTTTCTCCCCATTTCTGCTTAAATGCCTTACTGGCAGCCTGGCAGCACTGCCTTTCCTTGTATTCTTTTTTTTTTTTTTTTTTGAGACAGGGTCTCGCTCTGTCACCCAGGCTGCAGTACTACCTCCACCTCCCAGGCTCAGGTGATCCTCCCTCCTCAGCCTCCTAGGTAGCTGGAACTCCAAGGCGCGCATGTGACACCACGCCTGGCTAATATTTGTATTTTTCTGTAGAGATGGAGCCTTGCTATGTTGCCCAGGCTGGTCTCAAACTCGCGGGATCAAGCAATCCTCCCGCCTCGACCTCCAAAAGTGCTGGGACTATAGGCATGAGCCACCACGCCCCGCCCCTCTCTGTATTTTATCTCCTCTTTGGGATTAAATATAGATGGTAAATATTACAATGGTACCTAGAATTTGAGGGAAACACACACAGTGGAAATATACAAGAGAAATTTATCCCATGACAGGATTCCCCTCTTTGTCCTATCTGACACCACTAGCTCTTCGGTAATTTTAAACAGTATTTTATAGCTCATTTAGATTGTGGTTCTCAGAGAAAAGAAAGTTATTTATAATAAAATTTGATTGATTAACACCCCTTAAATGCATTTAAATTAAAATAGCTCTGTTTCTTTCAAAGGCACTCAATATAAATAGACAGAGGCGGCTGATAACTGGGAGACTGTTAGTTTAGATGGTTTGGTAGAGCACCATTTTCAGAAGTTTGCACTCAGAAGAAGAAGAAAAGTACTGTATTCCAAAATGAAACACCATTGCTGAGAGGAAGGACAACTCTGTCAGGTACATAGAGGCGGGGTGGGTGAATGCAGTTCAACTAGCACAGCTAGTTATTATTCTGGAATGCACACAGTGACGCTTCCTGCCTGCTAATTTATTATCCTCAGCATTTCTTTATAGTGAACACTATGCCTTTGAAATAAATTGCTTTAGTTGTGTTAAATCCCCATCCCAAATTTCTATGTATTTCCTGTAGAACTGACTAATCGGAACACCATTTCCCTTTATATCCATCAAAATAACCAGGAATTGAAATTACAATATTCTTTTTTTTTTTTTTTTTTTTTTTTTTTTTTTTTTTTTTTGAAACGAATCTCGCTGTGTCACTCAGGCTGGAGTGCCGTGATCTGATCTTGGCTCACTGCAACCTCTGAATCCCGGATCCAGGTGATTCTCCTGCCTCATCCTCCCGAGTAGCTGGGACTACAGGCCCGCATAATCAAGCCTGGCTGATTTTTATATTTTTAATAGAGACGGGGTTTCACCACATTGGCCAGGCTGGTCTAGAACTCCTAACCTCAAGTGATCTGCTAGCCTCGGCCTCTCAAAGTGCTGGGATTACAGGTGTGAGCCACTGTGTGCCCGGCCAGGAATTACAGTATTCTTTACAGTGCAACTTTATTTATCTTGCCGATGAGTTTTTCAGAAAAGTGGCTGTCTTTATTTTAAAGATGGGAAAACTTATATTTACAAACTGTGACTTCTATTGGGGAATATATTTCACTGGTATTGCTGAACAATTAAAAGCCATCTTTTAATTCAATTCAGGGATGAAACAAACACTTATCAGGTATTTATGCTATGCAAGGGGCTGGACATAACTTGAGACAGTACAGATTTATTTTTCTGTAGCCCGTACTTCAGATACTTACGGTTCTGTCACTGAATACTTACCCACCATCCAATCCATTTCTTCTACATTGTCCCCATACCTGCCATATTTACTGTGCCCAACAAACTTCTCTTTGGAGATGAGTGGAGTATGTACGTGCAGGAAGGAAAAAAAGAGGAGAAAAGGTTCCCGTTTGACCCTAAGGGGTAGAAAGTTACCAAAATTACCTTCACAAATAAAGCCATTTCCACCATTTAAATGCGATTCTGCATTGATGAAAAGATCTCATAATGGTTGCTGGAGGTTTCTATGTACTTCAGATGACAGTACCTCTCCGGTGAGTGGTAAATACCACAAGGTTTATGTTGAAAGAATATGAGGAGGAACGAAGGGTAGCAGAACATTTGTGTTCCCAGTGAAATGTTTCACGTAGCCAGTCGCAGTGGCTCATGCCTATATTCTTTGCACTTTGGGAGGCTGAGACAGGAGGATTGCATGAGCCCAGGAGTTTGAGACCAGCCCGGGCAACACGGCGAGACCCCATCTCTACAAAAAAATTCAAAAATATAGCTGTGCATAATGGCACACCTGTGACCCCAGCTACTCAGGAGGCTGAGGCAAGGGGTTCACTTGAGCCTGGGAGGTGGAGGCTGCAGTGAGCTATTATCACAATACTGCACTCCAACCTGGGCAACACAGTGAGACCCTGTCTTAACAACAACAACAAAAATGTTTAATGCAGCTCATTTTATACTCTCTTGTGTCCAGTTTAGCATCTGACATAAAGTAGCAGCTTAATAAATCTTTTAATCTTTGCTGAATGAGTTATAAAGTATGAATTCTCCTCATCTATTGTCTCAAAGTGTTCTTTTAGGTATGAGTTCAGAAGAATCATATCTTAAGGACAGACTCAGATGTGCCACAGTAAGGATTTGATGCTCCTTACTTTCCGTTTTCCCTTCTTTCTTTCTTCCACCTCCTTCATGGTTCCTGGAACATAAGTCTGATGGCTGAAGCTTTGGCATCCACCTTGGGCCATGAGGCTGCTCACAAGGTGGCAGAGAACAAGATAAAAGCTGAGATGTGAATAACCTCACTGTATCTGTAGCCTGCCTACCCCAAGAGAGAAATAAATTCCCCTCATTTACATCTTGCTTTTTGTGTTCTGCATTTTATGTATTTATTTATTTTGAGACAAAGTCTCACTCTGTTGCCCAGGCTGGAGTGCAGTGGTGCAATCATGACTCACTGCAGCCTCGACCTCCTGGGCTCAAGTGATCCTTCCACCTCATCCTCCCAAGGAGCTGAGACCACAGGTACATGCCACCAAGCCTGGCTAATTTTGTACATTTTTTGTAGAGATAGGAGCTCACTATATTGCCCAGTCTGGTCTCAAACTCCTGGGCTGAAGCAATCCTCCTGCCTCAGCCTCCCAAAGTGCTAGGATTACAGACATGAGCCACCACGCCTGACCTTGTGTTTTTTGTTTGTTTGTTTGTTTGAGACGGAGTCTTGCTCTGTCGCCCGGGCTGCAGTACAGTGGCCGGATCTCAGCTCACTGCAATCTCCGCCTCCCGGGTTTACACCATTCTCCTGCCTCAGCCTCCTGAGTAACTGGGACTACAGGGGCCCGCCACCTCGCCCGGCTAGTTTTTTTGTATTTTTTAGTAGAGACGGGGTTTCACTGTGTTAGCCAGGATGGTCTCGATCTCCTGACCTCGTGATCCGCCCGTCTCGGCCTCCCAAAGTGCTGGGATTACAGGCTTGAGCCACCGCGCCCAGCCGACCTTGTGTTTTGCATTGCTACATGCAGTCATTCTAAAGCTACTCCTTTACACATTTTTACAACCAGCATAGAAAGAAGGGAAGGAGTCGGAGATTGAATATGTTCCCAAAAAAGGTAGCCCAAGCAAACGGGTTGGGATGGGAAGAGAAGGTAAGATGAACGGAGAGCTGAGTGGATGGCTGGATCACTGTTCTCATGGTCGTATTGGAATAAATAACGAATCTGATGGGCACAGGAGCATATGAGTGAATGATATTCCACTGCGTACCCTTCAGGCTGGTGGAGTAACAATATAGCCTCACCTCTCCACTCCCTGTCAACCCCACTAAGGAAGGTGACAAACAGCGTCAATGAGAATCCACACCAACAACTTTAATGTGCCTCTAATTTGTAATCTAGGCTGGGCACAATGGTTCACACCTGTAATCTCAGCATTTTGGGAGCTTGAGGCAGGAGGATCGCTTGAGACCAGGAGTTTGAGACCAGCCTGGGCAACATAGCAAGGCACTGTCTCTACGGAAAAATAATTTTATAAAATTAACTGGGTGTGGCCATGTGCGCCTGTAGTCCCAGCTACTGAGGAAGCTGAGGTAAGAGGATCACTGGTGCCCAGGAGTTTGAGGCTACAGTGAACTATGATTGCACCACTGCACTCCAGCCTGAGTGACAGAGTGAGACCCTGTCTCCAAATAATAATAATAATAATAATAATTTGTAATGTAGAAGTGAGCTGGTATGGGATGATGAGAGCTCATTAGAGTCATGCCTGCATAGTTTGTGTTGAACATAGAAAACTTAAAACTAGGTATCTATAAATACAGAGCCACCTCCCAACAGTTCATGGACAGAGAGCTCTTCTGGCTGTGTCTGAGTATGTGTCTGGGTATGTGTCCGAGACAGGAAAAAAAATTACCCCCCGAGTTTAATTAATTTACATAACAATCCACACTGAAGCAATATAGAATAAAATATGGCAACTCCAGTTTTTGTTTTCAGGAAAGGGGTAAGTGGCCGGGCATAGTGTAATCCCAGTACTTTGGGAGGCCGAGGTGGATGAATCGCTTGAGCCCAAGAGCTTGAGATCAGCCTGAGCAATATGACAAAACCCCCTTTCTTAAAAAAATGCAAAAATTAGCCAGGCATCATGTGTGTGCCTGTAGTCTCAGCTACTCTGGAGGCTGAGGTGGGAGGATCACTTGAGCTTGGGAAGTCGAGGCTGCTGTGAGCCATGATTGCACCACTGCACACTAGCCTGGGTGGCAGAGTGAGATCCTGTCCCAAAAAGTAAAAAAAAAAAAAAAAATTAAAACATTAAAAATGGGGAAGTGAGCAAAATATGTGGGTGTTTTTGTTTTTGTTTTTTGGCCTTTTGAGCATTCAAAATTTGCGGGAAATTTAACTGTTTTATTCTACCTAAGAGGAGACTCAAGTCTATCACAAATGTCACCTACATTTTTTTTCCTTAGCTTTTATTTTAGATACGGGGTCTCCATGTGCCGGTTTGTTACATGGGTCTATTGCACTCAGAGAGTAAGCAGAGCACCCAATAGGTAGTCTTCCAACCATGTCCCCCTGTCTCCCTCTCTCCTCTGGAAGTTTGCAGTCTATTGTTTCCATGTTTATGTCCATGGAGGCTCAATGTTTAGCTCCCATTATATCCCATGAAATACTACACAGCCATGAAAAAGAATGAGATCATGTCTTTTGCAGCAACATGGATGCAACTGGAGGCCATTATTCTAAGCAAATTAATGCAGGAACAGAAAGCCAAATGCCACACATTTTCTCCAAAAGATTTGTTATTGCTGTTGTTGTTTTTGAGACAGTCTTGCTCTGTCGCCGAGGCTGGAGAGCAGTGGTGCAATCTCGGCTCACTGCAAGCTCCGCCTCCCGGGTTCACGCCATTCTCCTGCCTCAGCCTCCTGAGTAGCTGGGACTACAGGCGCCCACCGCCACGCCCGGCTAATTTTTTTGTATTTCGGTAGAGACGGGGTTTCACTGTGTTAGCCAGGATGGTCTCAATCTCCTGATCTCGTGATCCGCCAGCCTCGGCCTCCCAAATTGCTGGGACTACAGGCGTGAGCCACCATGCCCAGCCTCTCCAAAAGATTTTTAAAGGCCCGTGTTATCAAGGTGTGACGACCTGCCATGAAATAAAAATAAAATGTCCATGCAGGAAATCAGGCAAGAAATGGCTAAATACCTTTCAATGAAAGCTAGCGCCTCCTTCAGCATGAGGGAAGCTACTTTCTCCTCTTTCATCGGCTGCTGGATAATTTCATGGTTCCTCATAAGGATGCAATTCCAACGCCGAGTAAATCCATAACTAGAATACCAGGAAATGAAAACCAGAAAGGCGAGGAGAGCAAAGACAGTGATGACCTTCCACGGCACTGAGAACCAGTGGGCGAACTTGGGAATGAGAAGCAGAAAAGGAACCAGGGCAATGGCCACCGTGGAGATCCACAGTTTGATCCTGAGCCAGCGGTGCAGTTCTGGTGTCTTGGATGCCTGGCAGTCGCTTAAAAGTCCGAAAGGCACCCCATAGAAGTAGTGAAAACCATGGTTGAGCGGGTGGTAGCAGTGATCATCCCGAGAGGCGCAGCTCAAACCCAGGTGCCATTTGCCTAAAAGTAAAATAAAATTGTACCACAGCAGCATGGCAGCATTCAATGCTGGTCTGTTTCTAGAATGTGGGCTTCCCTTTGGAAAACTCAGATACAACTTTCATTTTGTTGTCATCATGGTTTTTTCTCGGTATCCCCGAATACCTCCCTGGTATAGACATGCCACCAACAGCCTTCTCCCTGCAATATGTCTCTTTCAGACAAAAGCCATGCAGCAGGAGCCACTTTGCTTTTGCTACAAGGAGAGGAGCCTAGTGTTCATTTAGAAGAAATCTTTTGCTTGGTACCAAACAACCTCACGAACAATGAGAACGTTTCCAGGTATCTGGAGCTTGCTAGGAAGCCAGAATCGATGTCTTGGTTGTTTGGTGGGGACAATACCAAGGACTTTCGGTGCAGCTTGCATAGTCAGGCTTTTAGCTAGCAGTGCCTTCCCACCCTCTTATTCCATCTCACTGAAAGGTAACCAAGATTTTATTTATAGATGGAATACCTCTTCTAGGTCCGCAAGCTAGGGATGACAAACTAGCCAAAGAATTTCATCAAGAACCAAATGATTCTGATGCAAGTAATTCCTTTTATCAAGCACATCCTCTAGGGGGCCAGGTCATGTTCTGATTTGTCCACACACATTATTGTATTCAACACTTCACAGACCCTGTATTATGAATAGAAAACACATTGTCTAGATTATTTTTTTAAGAGACAGAGTCTTGCTCTGTTGCCCAGGCTGGAGTGCAGTGGCATGATTATAGCTCACTGCAGCCTCAAACTCCTCGGCTCAAGCAATCCTCCCACCTCAGCCTCCTGAGTAGCTGGGACTATAGGTGTGTGCTACCATGCCCAGCTAATTTTAAAATTTTATTTTTGTAGACCCAGGGTCTTGCTCTGGTGGCCTAGGCTGGTCTTGAACTCCTGGCCTCAAGCAATTCTTCTGCCTCAGCCTCCCAAAGTGCTGGGATTACAGGTCTGAGCCACTATGCCCAGCTATCTAGATTTATTCAGAAGCCCAAGTCACATTAATGAATAATGGCAGAGTCAGATCTGAATCCTGTGCTCTAATGATGTGAGAACACTGCTCAAAGCTAATCTGGAGAACTCCCACTCACAGGACACTGCTGGGAGTTGCATGGGAATACATGCCCTACTGATGGAAAATCTCTTAACTTTTTTTTAACTGAGGATATCTCAGAGCTGCGACTTACAATTCATATTAGGAATCCTCGAAAATAGTGAACCATACAATGCTTTGGGGTAGCATTTCCCAAAAGGATTTGATCACACAAGTTATTCTTAGAGGAATATCTTCTAGGACTGGAATTCTACAAACGTATTTTTCGGTGAAAGGCTCCCTCACAAGCTCATGTCCCCCCCAACACCCCACCCCCGCCAAAAGGGTATAGAATATTATGTGATCTAAATTGACCAGCAACTGCCTCCATTTGACAACTCTTAATGCTTTAAGTTTTCAATTTCAACAGTACTTCTCTACAAATTTACGAGTTTTTCCGCTAATAATGGTGTCACAAACATCGTATCCCTCCAACACAATATTCCATTTTAGTGGCAACTTTGGATACCCTTGTTTGCTTTCTGTTCTCATTGTTTTTCCAATATTATGCCCTTGATTCTACACATCCCCAGTCAATGTGTGATCAATTCCTTCTCCAAGTGTCTTATCTCAAAGAGAAGTCGGTCAAACTGGTGCGCACAGAGCCAACATCCCCGGAAACACCTTAGACACTATGACAGAGGCCGCAGGATCACGTTTCCACGAGCAGAGTTCAGGCGCCATACCTATGAGTCCCGTGCGGTAGCCACGGTGCTGCAGCAGCTTGGCAAAAGTCGTTTCATTGGTAGGAAGACCACCTGAACCACCAAGCCACGTGAGGGCACGGTTGAGGTTGTAGGGAGACACCATCCCTAAATTCACAGGAGTCAATGGGTTAGCACCATAGTCTTTGCTAATACCGAGTTTATCCTGACATGCTTCAAGTCCTTTCCTCCTGCACCTCCTCAAAGCCATTCTTCCCCAAGTTTTCTGTTGCCTTTCTGGCTGTACATCCTTGACTCTCCTTTTCCCACTTGCTAAATGCAAACATTCCCTTGGAATTAGGGCTGCCAGAATAAATATGGGACACTCAGTTACACTCCTTTGCATTTCAGACTAACAACAAATAACCTTCGTTAGTTTTTCATATAGAGGCTGATAACCTTCATGCTTCAATAGGATCTGAGGACATCACTGCATTTTAGCTGTGTATAAATACTCGGATATTTAGCTGGGTATAAATACATTTTTTTTTTTTTTTTTTTTTGAGACGGAGTCTCGCTCTGTCGCCCGGACTGGAGTGCAGTGGCCGGATCTCAGCTCACTGCAAGCTCCGCCTCCCAGGTTTACGCCATTCTCCTGCCTCAGCCTCCTGAGTAGCTGGGACTACAGGCGCCCGCCACCTCGCCCGGCTAGTTTTTTGTATTTTTTAGTAGAGACGGGGTTTCACCGATAAATACATTTTTTAATGTATCATTGGGAATCTGAAATGAAGAATTGTAGGAGTGACAATTTCTTTTTCATATACGTGTGTGTATATATGTAACTTTTTTTTTTTTTGAGATAGAGTTTCACTCTGTCACCCAGGCTGGAGCGCAGTGTCACCATCTTGGCTCACTGCAACCTCTGCCTCCCAGGTTCAAGCAATTCTCATGCCTCTGCCTCCCTAGTAGTTGGAATTACAGGCGTGTGCCACCACACCTGGCTTTTCTTTTCTTTTTTTTTTTTTTTGCATTTTTAGTAGAGACAGGGTTTCACCATGTTGGCCAGGCTGGTCTCTAACTCCTGACCTCAAGTGATCTGCCCACCTCAGCCTCCCAAAGTGCTGGGATTAAAGGTGTGAGCCACCATGCCTGGCCTCCATACTGTTTTATGTAGATTTATACTGGCAGACAAATGTATACACCTATAGTTTAAAAGGAATTCACAAGAAAACCACAAGTGAAGATCAGCAAGAAATAAATAAATGATCATTTCAGGCCGGGCGCAGTGGCTCACGCCTGTTATCCCAGTGTTTTGGGAGGCCAAGGCGGGGGGATCACCTGAGGTCAGGAGACCGCCCTGGCCAACTTGGTGAAACCCTGTCTCTACCAAAAATACAAAAATTGGCTGGGCGTGGTGGCAGGCACCCGTAATCCCTACTCAGGAGGCTGAGGCAGGAGAATCACTTGAACCTGGGAGGCGGAGGTTGCAGTGAGCTGAGATCATGCCATTGTACTCCAGCCTGGGTGACAAGAAGGAAACTCCATCTCAAAAGAAAAAAATACATTTCAGGGATCCTACCTTGGAAGAAGAAGAAGGTAGACTGTAGATAGTGTTACAGATAGGAAAGAGAAACAGTTTTATTAAGGGAAGCATTAGACCATTATCTTGCTGTTGAACTATTTTGCTGAAATTTTTGATAAGTAGAATGAATTAAACTGAACCGTTTGTGTGAAATTATTAAAAATATAAACATGGCAATGACTTGAAATCTCTCCACCCATCACATAATTTTTTTCTTATTTTTTTAAAATAAATTTTATTTCACCATAATCAATACTTAAAATTCCCTGAAATTAGGCCGAGCATGGTGGCTCACTCCTGTAATCCCAACACTTTGGGTGGCCAAGGCGAGTGGATCACACATGAGGCCAGGAGTTCGATACCAGCCTAGCTAACATGGTGAAACCCCATCTCTACTAAAAATACAAAAATTAGTCAGGCGTGGTAGTGCATGCTTGTAATCCCAGCTATTCGGGAACTGAGGCAGGAGAATCACTTGTACCAGGGAGGCAGAGATTGCACTGAGCTGAGATTACACCATTGCACTCCAGCCTGGACAACAGAGCGAGAGTCTGTCTCAAAAACGAAAAAAAAATCCTGAAATCCTGAAATTATAAGTGTGATTTTTTTTTTTTGGAAACTCATACAGACTCATATCTTTATCCCTCTTCATACATGGTACTGTGTTATACAGAGACCGCTTATCTAGAAATCAAACTATTTTGAACAAAATGGAGAACCTTGAATTATGAAAGAAGGTCATTAGGCAACAAAAAAAGATAATAATAAATCAATATTTATAGGACAAAAACTTTCAGTGTTTATTTTTAATTTTAGTATAATTCTCATTAACCTAATTAGTTCATTCCTTGAATGTATCAGATAAGAAGTTACTACTTAGAAGGAAGAAAATTCATACAGAAAAATTTTTCACTGAAAAATTAAACTGTGAAGGCAGGTATACTAAAATTATGACAAGCAAATACTAGAATTAAATAAAATGCAGCAGTATGGCACAATATTTCACATAGAGGCTGATAACCATGAACACTTCAATAGTGTCTAAGGGGACCACTATATTTTAGCTGGGTATAAAAATTGTTGTTCATAATATTGATGTTGAGTGGATGTTTGTAGGTATTGATTCTAAGCTAAGCAGCAAAGGAAAACATTTAATTGTCATTATATCAACTTGGTAAGTCTAAATCTTGAAATGATGGGGTCCAGTAAGGAAGCATGTAAGTTTCATTTCCTTTTCTTTTCTCACTTATACTGTTTTTCCCAACTGTGTCTAATTTTCCAATCTCATCTTCGGAGATAGATTAGATCCACTTATCTCAGAACCACTGCATGGTCTCTGCTAGCTTAAAAACATCAGGGGCCTCTTGAGATATCTTAGCACAAGTACCTGAAAATGGGAGTGTTGTCCGTAAGTTGGCAAATTGCCCCCAACAGGCCTAAACCCTGTCACTATATGCACAGAGATGGGCAGGTGCAGTGGTACCTGGTGAGAGGCACACATGTTTAAGCTGTCCAGGGATAACAATCCCCTTTGATTTTAGATCCCCAATGCTCTGAGTGACCTTTTGAGAATGCTTATAAAGATTTGCAAAAACTAATCATTAGAATGCATTCTGGTGAGACTGAAATGTTGCTGCCTTTTCATTGCCTCACCTGATCTGATGGGGTACCGGCCGGTCAGGAAGGCAGCCCGACTTGGGGTGCACATGGAAGCAGCTGCAAGATGCTGGGTGAGCCTCACTCCCTCACTTGCCAGGCGGTCAATATTAGGTGTGCTGCAGACCAAAGAAGAATTCGGCAGGTGAGTTTCTAAAAATTCTCAATACAATGATCAAGGATCAAAGCTATTCTAGTTGACTCTATTTCTGGTAAACCTAAAATCCATTTTTTTAAACTTTAATCTGTCTACTTCCTTAGATGCATTGATGGTTAAAAGCAAAGTGAAATGTAAGTTTAAAATATATCTTTAGTCAAAACTATTACAAATGAATACAGGTCACTTGGTATACAGTTTTATGAGTCTGAGAAAAAAATGTATTTCAATGAAAAAATTAGCCAATTTCTTCTTATCAAGGACCTAAAATTAATGGGTAATTTAGATTAAATAAATTTTTAATGTGTTTCATATTTTTTTAAGAGACAGTCTCTTGCTCTGTTGCACATGGTGGAGTGTAATGGTGCAGTTATAGCTCACTGCAACCTTGAATTCCCTGGGCTCAAGTGATCCTCCCACCTCAGCCTCTCAAGTAGCTAGGTCCACTGGTGTGCACCACCATGCCCTACCACTTTATTTAAATTTTTATTTAATTTAATTTTTTTTTTTTTTTTTTGGAGACAGGGCCTCACTCTGCTACCCATGCTGGAGTACAGTGGCACGATCCCGGTTCATTGCAATCTCTGCCTCCCAAGTTCAAGTGATCCTCCTGCCTCAGCCTCCCGACTAGCTGGGATTACAGGCGTGAACCACCACGCCCAGTGGTGTATTTTTAGTAGAGATGAGGTGTTACCATGTTGGCAAAGCTAGTCTTGAACTCCTGACCTCAAGTGATCCGCTTTCGCCAGCCTTCTAAACTGCTGGGATTGCAGGTGTGAGCCACCACACCCGGCCTTAAAATTTTATGCAGAGATACAGGTCTTGCTATTTTGCCCAGGCTGGTCTCAAACTCCTGGCCTCAAATGATCCTCCCACTTCAGCCTCCCATTAATATATATCTTATGGTAAAATTGACCTATTTTATAACCAAATTGTGACATTTTGGAGTTTAATTTATTTCCCATTTTGTCTAATATGTTGCAAAGTTTTGTAAAACTTACAGAATTCTACAGGTTGAAAAAAAGATGTGCCTGTTCTCCTAAAAGCTAAACCATACCCAATCTTGATCCCATGTGTACAACATTTTTTTTTCCATAATCTCACAGAAAGATTATAATGAAGGCTGAGCGTGATGGCTCATGCCTGTAACCCCAGCACTTTGGAAGGCCAAGAGGGGCTGAACACTTGAACTCAGACCACAGTGGGCAATATGCCAAAACCCCAACTCTACAAAAAACAAAAAAAATTAGGCGGGTATGGGGGCTCATGCCTGTAGTCCCAGCTGCTCAGGAGGCTGAGGAGGGAGGATCACTTGAGCCTGGGAGGTCAAAGCTGCAGTGAGCCAAGATCATGCCACTGCACTCCAGTCTGGATGACAGAGTGAGATCCTGTCTTAAAAAAAAAAGAAAAGAAAAGAAAAGAAAAGAAAGAGATAAAGAGGAAAGAAAGAAAAAGAAAAAGGAAAGGAAAGGAAGAAAGAGAGAAAGAGAGAGAAAGAGAGAAAGAGAAAGAAAGAAAGAAAAGAAAGAAAAGAAAGAAAGAAAGAAAGAAAGAAAGAAAGAAAGAAAGAAAGAAAGAAAGAAAGAAAGAAAGAAAGAAAGGAAGAAAGGAAGAAAGGAAGAAAGGAAGAAAGGAAGAAAGGAAGAAAGGAAGAAAGGAAGAAAGGAAGAAAGGAAGAAAGGAAGAAAGGAAGAAAGGAAGACCAATGCCTTTCAATCAACAAATATATGTTTAAAATATAGGACTAGACTGTGATCTGCATTCCAAGAAGAAACAATGTTATTTAAATCCACACTAAAAGATGCTATGTGTTTTCACAAGTGCCAGATTGGTCTATCAATAGAGAGTAGAAAAATAAAGAGCCCCGGGGACCAGACACTTTAGAAATAATTCAAGCAAGATATTTTTAAAGCTGTAGACTAATGTGGTGTATCTATATAGTGAAAAATTATTCAGCCATGGAAAGGAATGAAGTACTGACACATGCTACAATATGAATGAACCTTGAAAACATTACGCTCAGTGAAAGAAGCCAGTCAGTAAACACCACATACCATATGTTTTGAGCAAAATTGTGTTCCTCCCAAATTCCTATGCTGAAGTCCTAACCCCAGGACCTCAGAATGCAACTGTATTTGAAGATGGAGTCTTTAAAGAGGTGATCAAGGTAGCATGAGGTCATTAAAGTAGACCCTCATCCAATAGGATTGAAGTCCTTATAAGAAGAGGCGATGAGGACACAGACACACACAGAGGGATGACCCTGTGAGGACACAGGGAGAAAACCGTGTCTACAAGCCAAGGAGAGAGGCTTCAGGAGGAACCAGCCCTGCCTACACCTTGATCTCAGACTTCCAGCCTCCAAGAATGTGGGAGAATCAATGTCTGTTGTTTTAAGCCACTCCACTGTATGGTATTCTTTTATTTAGATGGAGTTTCACTCTGTTGCCCAGGCTGGAGTGCAGTGGCGCCATCTCAGCTCACTGCAAGCTCTGCCTCCTGGGTTCACGCCATTCTCCTGCCTCAGCTCCCTGAGTACAGGTGCTGGGACAGCTCCCTGGGACTACAGGTGCCCGCCACCATGCCCAGCTAATTTTTTGTATTTTTTTAGTAGAAACAGGGTTTCACCGTGTTAGCCAGGATGGTCTCTATCTCCCGACCTCATGATCCACCTACCTCAGCCTCCCAAAGTGCTGGGATTACAGGTGTGAGCCACCACGCCCAGCCTATGGTATTCTTTTATAGCAGCCTGAAATAGACTAAGACATCTCATAATAAGAGGAGATGAGAACACAGACCCACACAGAGGGACGATCCTGTAAGGACACGGGGAGAAGATGGTATCTACAAGGACAGGAGAGAGGCCTCAGGAGGAACCAGCCCTACCCACACCTTGATCTTGAACTTCCAGCCTTCAGGACTGTGAGAGAATAAGCTGATGTTATCTAAGCCAACCAGTCTGTGGACCTTTGTCATGGCAGCCTGAGAAAATACATACTTTATATGATTATTTGTATATGAAACTCCAAGAAGAGACTCATCCATAGAGACAGAGGGTGCATTTGTGGTTACCAGGGCATGGGGATAGGATGGTAATGGGGGTCTTCTTTGGGGGATGAAAAATTCTGCACCTACACAGAGGTGATGGTTGTCCAACACTGTGAATGTACTAAATGCCACAGAATTGTTCACTTTAAAATGGTTAAAAGGTGATTTCTTTTTAAACAGAGTCTCCCTCTGTCACCCAGGCTGGAGTGCAGGGGTGGGATCATAGCTCACTGCAGCCTTAATCTCCCCGGCTCAAGCAATCCTCCTGCTCCAGCCTCCTGAGTGGCTGAGACCACAGACACACGCCACCATGTCCCAGTAGATTTAAAAAAAATTTTTTTTGTAGAGACAGTGTCTCCCTATGTTGCCCAGGCTGATCACAAACTCCTGGGCTCAAGCAATCCCCCCACCTTGGCCTTCCAAAGTGCTGGGATTACAGGCTTGAGCCACCATGCCTGACCATAAAAGGCCAATTTTTAAACGTAAATTTTGCACAATAATGAAAACGCCACCACCAACAGCTAGAAACTAAGGGAACTGGGATGTTAAGCGGTCTCCTGACATTTTGCAGTTTTCCCCGGGGACCTCTGCTATTTCTGCCAATAACATCAGACAATGACTTCTCTCCAGAAACCCTCCTCTACAACAGCAAAGACGTGACCACTGTGGCATGAGAGACTCCCACATACAGGGAGGGGGTCAGAGTCCAACTTTACCTCACCGAGTTATTACCGTAGCAGCACAAATCCCCCACTCCAAGGTCATCTGCCATCAGCAGGACGATATTGGGTCTGGCGTTTCTTGTCATAAATGTGCCATCAACACCGCAAAACAAATAGCACAGGGACACTGACAGCCAGCAGCTCCTGAAAGTATTTTTAGAATAAGCAAACAAACAAGCAAACAAAAAACCAGGCACTATCAATTAACATTTGCATTTTAGATAACTTAAAATATGAAATAGTGATATTCGTTATCAGGTCTCACTGTGCAATGTACCTGTGTTGGCTTACTCAGAAACTAGATTCAACAACAACAACAAGAAAAACTACTGTTCTACACCAGAGGTCCCCAGTCCCCTGGCCATGGACCAGTACTGGTCCATAGCCTGTTCGGAACCAGGCCACACAGCAGGAGGTGAGTGGCGGGCAAATGCGTGAAGCTTCATCTGTATTGACAGCCACTCCTCATTGCTTGCATCGCTGCCTGAGCTCCACCTCCTGTCAGATCAGCAGCAGCATTAGATTCTCATAGGAGCGAGAACTCTATTGTGAACTGTGCATGCAAGGGATCTAGGTCGCGTGCGCTTTATGAGAATCTAATGCCTGATGATCTGTCTCTGTCTTCCACCATCCCCAGATGGGATCATCTAGTCACAGGAAAACAAGCTCAGGGCACCCACTGATCATACACTACTACGAGTTGTAGAATTATTTCATCATATATTATCATGTAATAATAATAAAAATAAAGTGCACAATAAATGTAATGTGCTTGAATCATCCTGAAACCATCCCGCACCCCCTTCCTGTCTGTAGAAAAACTGTCTTCCACAAAACCAGTCCCTGGTGCCAAAAATGTTGGAGACCATTGTTTTATATGAATATGGTATCAGATTTTACCAATTCATTTTGCAAGCATGATGAGGTTTAACTCTTATAACGTATTTTGATATTGTTTTAGTGATATCAGAGGCTTAAAATTTATAACAGTGGTTACAGTTGAGGGTAAGGTCTAAAAATTTAATTTTGCTCAGTGCTGTGGCTCATGCCTGTAATCCCAGCACTTTGGAAGGCCAATGCAGGTGGATCGTTTGAGCCCAGAAGTTTGAGACTGGCCTGGGCAGCATGGTGAAACCTCATCTCTACAAACAATACAAAAATAGCTGGGCATAGTGATGCATTCCTATAGTCCCAGCTACTCAGGAGGCTGAGATGGGAGGATTGCTTGAGCCCGAGAGGTCAGGATTGCAGTGAGCTATGATTGTGCCACTGCACTCCAGCTTAGACAACAGAGCAAGACTCTGTCTCAAAAAAACTTCTTTATTTTATCGCATAAAAATGTAACCAAGGCCAGGCACAGTGGCTCACGCCTGTAATCCCAGTGCTTTGGGAGGCCGAGGCAGGTGGGTCACCTGAGATCAGGAGTTTGAGAACAGCTTGACCAGCATGGTGAAACCCCATCTCTACTAAAAATACAAAATTAACCAGGCATGGTGGCACGCACCTGTGGTCCCAGCTACTTGGGAGGCTGAGGCAGGAGAATCACTTGAACCCAGGAGGCAGAGGTTGCAGTGAGCCGAGACTGCACCACTGCACTCCAGCCTGGGTAACAAGAGTGAGACTCCACCTCAAAAAAAAAAAAAAAAAAAAAAGTAAACAAAATGGAAAATCAGAGACTAAGAGCTAGCCAGTTTTGATTTTTCAAGTGTTCAGTTGTACTTTCTAATACATTTTATAACCTCCAAGTTTTTCTCTAAGCCACATGGAGCAGGGTGGGGGCAATGACAACAGAAGCTCTAGTAACTTATTAGATCTGAGCCCAGAACTAGATGCTGAAACACTGATACTTTGGGATGGAACACATGTGTGTATACAAAGTGTTTTCTCCTTTTGTTCATCAAGAACATATGTCCACAGAAGAAATCAGGTGGAAAAAATTCCACTTCAAAAAAAATCTAGAAATTATTTAAAATCTATGAAAGAAAATTTAACATTCTTAAGATTCTGCTAAATTTTTAAAAATTTGTCAATTAGTTCAATGAAAGGAAGATTTTACTAGGTCTTATTTTATTTTTTAATGGGTCAATGTTGGAATAGATCTACTAAATTTTATTTATTTATTTATGTATTTTTTGAGACTGAGTCTCGCTCTGTCACCTGGGCTGGAGTGCAGTGGTGCAATCTCAGCTCACCGCACCCTCCACCTCCCAGGTTCAAGCAATCCTCCCACCTCAGCCTCCTGAGTAGGTGGGACTACAGGTGTGCACCACCATGCCTGGCTAATTTTTGTATTTTTAGTAGAGATGGGGTTTGCCATGTTGGCCAAGCTGGTCTCAAACTCCTGACATCAGGTGACCCACCTGCCTCGGCCTCCCAAAGTGCTGGGATTACAGGTGTGAGCCGCCGCACCCGGCCTAAATTTTAGATTGTAAAAGAACCCTCTTGTAACAGCTGAATTGTACAATATCCTGAAATATCCACAACAGTCATTGATGAAAAAATGATCACTATGAATTGAAGACCAATATCCCCTCAGTCAGGTTCCACAACTCCAAATTCCATTCAATCAATTCCAAGTCCTCCTAATTCAACTTCAAATATTGTATCATAAATCCTTTTATATCCATCCATCTTCCCTTCTATTCCATGTTTACAGTTTTATTTTTAAAACTTTTTTAATTGAGATGGGGGGGTCTCACTATGTTGGCCAGGTTGGTCTTAAACTCCTGAGCTCAAGCAATTCTCCCACCTCAGCCTCCCAAAGCACTGGGATTACAGGTGTGAGGCACAGCATCTGATCTATTTCTTTTTTAAATATTAATAGTAGTAATTTTATTAAATCTGGAGCTCATTTTTTTTAATAGACTTATTTTTTAGAGCAGTTTTAGGTTCACATAAAAAAATTGAGCATAGGTATGGAGAGTTCCCACACACCCCCTGCGCCTACATATGTAATAGCTTCCTCCATTATCAATACCCAGAAACAAGATGGTATATTATCTGATACAATCAATGAACCTACACTGAGAAATCATTATCTCCCAAAGTCCATAGTTTAATTTAAGGGTCACTCTTGGTGTTGTACATTCTGTGATTTTGCACAAAAAGTCCCAGCCTACTATTAAGAGGGTTTAAGGATGAGGACAGGGAGATGATACACTGAAATAAATCTTGGCTAAGAAGTTTTCAGGATTGAAGACAGACATAAGTTTTCAGACTGAACCCAGTTAAAAAAATAAAAAATCTCCAGTTAGACCTGGCTCAGTAAAGGGCAATGATGGAGACAGAGACACTTGGTTTAAACACAACCACAGATAACCTAAAATGGGAGGATAACTGGAATGTCAAGTGACTTCCCAACAACCACAGTGGATGCCTGATGACCAGGGACCACTGCTTCCAGAGTGCTGAGACAAAAGTCACTCTGAACTCAGAGTTCCAAACCGTTCTAATACATCATTGAAGAATGAGTAGGGATTACGGGCATGTGGGATGTACATGAACCCAAAAACTCTTGATGAAGAAACTACTAAGGGATATTTTCAGCAAAAGGCAAACTTATCTTAGAAAGAAAGAGTAGACAGGCCAAGTGCAGTGGCTCATGCCTGTAATCCCAACATTTTGGGAGGCCGAGGCAGGTAGATCACTTGAGGTTGGGTGTTTGAGACCAGCCTGGCCAACATAGTGAAAGCCCGTGTCTACTAAAAATACAAACATTAGCCAGGCATGGTGGCACATGCCTGTAATCCCAGCTACGAGAGAGGCTGAAGCAAGAGAATCGCTTGAACCTGGGAGGCGGAGGTTGCAGTGAACTGAGATCACACCACTGTACTCCAGCCTGGGTGACAGAGCAAGACTCCATCTCAAAAATAAATAAATAAAAATAAAAATAAAAGGGTAGACATAAGAAAAGATGTTGAAAAGAGATAAAACATGTTGATAACATTAAATACGTATTGACAGAAAGTATTATTAATTATTGTTATTTTGGAAAGGAGTAAATAATTCATTAAGCAATAATTACATGGAAGAAGAGGGGATAGGACTATGGTGTCTTTCCTTTCTTCAAAAGGAAGCTGGAAATAGAGATTAACCATCATATTTTGGTAAGTTAATAATGATGTTAATATGATGAAGGGAAACATGAGGTATAGTTTCCAGGCCACTTGAGGGGAGAAGGATGGGCCAGTGTATTAGTCTGCTCTCACGCTGCTAATAAAGACATACTTGAGACTGGGGGTAAATTATAAAGGAAAGAGGTTTAATGGACTCACAGTTCCATATGGCTGGGGAGGCCTCACAATCATGGTGGAAGGCAAAGGAGAAGCAAAGGCACGTCTTACATGGAGGCAGACAAGAGAGCTTGTGTAGGAGAACTCCTATTTATCAAACTATCAGATCTCATGAGACTCATTCACTATCATGAGAACAGTGTGGGGGAAAGCACTGCCATGATTCAATCATCTCCACTGGGCTCCACCCTTGACACGTGGGGATTATTACAATTCAAGCTGAGATTTGGGTGGGGTCACAGCCAAACCATATCAGCCAGGAAATAGAGAAACCTTAATGCAGCCCGTAAAAAGCAAGAGGGGAAAAAAGGAAACCACAGGAGAATCTTGAAAATATAAAATGGCATGTAAGATGACAGAAATAAGATCAACTATCTTAATATTTATAACAAATGTGGGTGGGTTCACCTGCCTATTAAAGAATCCCATACTAATTTTTAAAAATCTGTCCTATGTTTTTCTTAAAGGACACACCTAAAACCTAATGACAAATAAAACTTGAAACTAAAAAGATGTGAACATCTACGTAGGCCAGCCAAGTAGTAATCAAAAGAAACTTGTTGCAGCAATAATAACATCAGCCAGAAGTAAATTACAATTGAAAAATCATTAATATAGAATGGCAAGGCTATTATAGAATAATAAAAATATAAATCCACAAAGATGATATGAACATCATAAACCAGTGTGAATTTAGTTATGGCTTCAAAATACAGAAAGTAGGCTGGGCATAGCAGCTCATGCCTCTAATTATAGCACTTAGGGAGGCCAAGATGGGAGAATCCCTTGATTCCAGGAGTTTGAGACCAGCCTGGGCAACATAGTGAGACCCCCATCTCTATAAAAAAGAAAAAAACTAAATAAATAAATAAAAGACAAAATATAAAAAGCATAGCTTGAATAAAATACGAGGAATAATTGATAATCCACCATCATAAAGGACATTTTAAGCACATATTTAACCCAAGCCCTCCAGGATAGAGAAAACCTTGACAAAGAATCCTTCTCTCTAGAAATGGAGAGTGATGAATGCTCGTGAATTTGCCAGCTCACCAGTCATACAGCAATTGTTTCATGGCTTCTTCTTAGATTATCTAAGGAAGAGAAAAATAAAATAAGAGCATCTGCAAAGCAAATGTTTTCCTCATAGCTAGGCAGAAAATGAATGATCCAAAGACTTAACTAGACTGTTTTGTGGTGGGTGACCCAGTAAATCCAGTACATTCTTTTTTTTTTTTTTTTGAGACAGAGTCTTGTTCTATCACCCAGGGTGTAGTGCAGTGACTCGACTCACTGCAACCTCCGCCTCCCAGATTCAAGTTATTCTCATGCTTCAGCCACCCAAATAGCTGGGACTACAGGTGTGCACCACCATGCCCGGCTAATTTTTTGTATTTGTAGTAGAGATAGGGTTTCACCATGTTGGCCAAGCTGGTCTTGAACCCCTGACCTCAAGTGATCCACACACCTCGGCCTCTCAAAGTACTATGATTACAGATGTGAGCCACCGTGCCTAGCCAGCCCAGTACATTCTTTAAACCTATTTGCAAATAAGTGATATTTGCTCACAAATAATAAGGCAACACTCTATGCATGGTCTATGCAGCTCAGGATAATTCTAATGGCAGAGTTACAAGAAATTATGTTGGTATAGCAACAAAAACCTACTATTCTGGTGTCAGTAAAATAAATCAGTAATCGATGAATATGCGTATATTCAATAACTGCTTGGTATCAGGTCTAATTTATGTGTGGTACTGTTCTGGAAAGCACTTTGTTTTTATACATAGTGGATAAACTGTGGTGTCTACCTTAAAATGCACAACAAGAAACACCATAGACCTGTGATAGTCGTGGCGGCCAAACTTGCTTGGTGGAGGAAGACATGTTTAGCAGCTGTCATTAAGATCTTTTTACAAGAATGCAACAAGTGGTACAATCTGATGTTTCCCTGCCTAGAATCCTCAAGTGATTCCAAGTTGGTGAGGCTTTATAGGCTGAGGAACTGCCCCACAAGACAAATAATATGTAATAAAAATTAATAGCACCGCCATACTGTTAGCAGAGCTCTATAATTCCCCAGGCATTTCCACACACTTGTTACCCTTTGATCCTCAAAATATCTCACCCCGCTTGCCTCAAAAGGTTAATGATGACTCTTCCGTTTTGGTCATAGAATACCATAGGAATTGGGTATCATAGAGCTTAAAAGACTTGCACAAGGCTGGTAAATTGAAGAGCTGGGATTCAAAATGAGGACCGATTCTCAGGAGTGTGTGTGTGTGAGAGAGTGTGCGCGTGTGAGAGAGTGTGCGTGTGAGAGAGTGTGCGTGTGTGAGAGTGTGCGTGTGTGAGAGAGTGTGCGCGTGTGAGAGTGTGTGTGAGAGTGTGTGTGTGAGTGTGTGTGAGTGTGCATGTGTGAGAGTGTATGTGTGTGTGTGAGTGTGTGTGTGAGAGAGTGTGTGTGTGAGAGAGTGTGTGTGTGAGAGAGTGTGTGTGAGAGAGTGTGTGTGTGTGTGAGTGTGTGTGTGTGAGTGTGTGTGTGAGAGAGTGTGTGTGAGAGAGTGTGTGTGTGTGAGAGAGTGTGTGTGAGAGAGTGTGTGTGAGAGAGTGTGGGTGAGTGTGCGTGTGTGTGAGAGAGTGTGCGTGTGTGAGAGAGTGTGCGTGTGTGAGAGCGTGCGTGTGTGTGAGAGTGTGCGTGTGTGAGAGAGTGTGTGTGTGTGTGAGAGTGTGCGTGTGTGAGAGAGTGTGTGAGAGAGTGTGTGAGAGAGTGTGTGTGTGAGTGTGCGTGTGTGAGAGTGTGTGTGTGTGAGTGTGTGTGTGTGAGAGAGTGCGTGTGTGAGTGTGTGTGTGAGTGTGTGTGTGAGAGTGTGCGTGTGTGAGTGTGTGTGTGTGTGAGAGTGTGCGTGTGTGAGCGTGCGTGTGTGTGAGAGTGTGTGTGTGTGAGTGTGTGTGTGTAAATTAGCCAATTCCCAAAGCCATCTTCTTAACTTCAACCCTCCAATATGGCTCTCAAATGTAATATCCTTAGAGACTAACTACCTTGGGACATTTGGTGAAGCCCACGTTCTAACCATTGAGTAGTGGTCCATTTTCTATACCCCACAACTTCCAATTAATACCTCTATATTAGACTTGCCCACAATGTGACATTTAAAAAGTATCACATTCTGGTTCTCATATCTGTAACTCCCCTGCCTAATATACTACATAGTATTCCCATAGAGTTCACACCGAGAAAATCCAGAGTTTCCCAATAGCTAGGTGAGACAGAGACAGAAACATGGATGAATTGAGAATACTGCCTTTTTATTAACCATATTTAGCCATTTCCACCCTCCTTTAATAAGTATCTCTCCAGGACAAGATTAGTAAGAATCACCATGAATGGTCCTAGCCACCTGTGCAATGTTCTCTCCAACTAGCAAGGAATAAAGGTTATTTTTATTTATTTATTTATTTATTCATTTAGAGACAGGGTCTCACTCTGTTGCCCAGGCTGGAGTGCAGTGGTGCAATCACAGCTCACCATAGCCATGATTGTATTGTTAGATTAAAATAGCAAAGACATGGAATCAACCCAAATGTCCATCAGTGATAGACTGGATTAAAAAAAGTGTACATATACCATGGAATACTATGCAGCCATAAAAAGGAAAGAGATCATGTCCTTTACAAGGACATGGATAGAGTTGGAAGCCATTATCTTCAGCAAACTAATGCAAGAACAGAAAACCAAACACCTCATGTTCTCACGTATCGGTGGGAGCTGAACAATGAGAACACATGGACACAGGGAGGGGAACATCACACACTGGGTCCTGTTGCAGGGTAAGAGCAGGGGGAGGGAGAGCATTAGGATAAATAGCTAATGTATGCTGGGCTTAATACCTAGGTGATGGGTTGACAGGTGCAGCAACCACCATGGCACACGTTTACCTATGTAACAAACCTGCACATCCTGCACATGTACCCCAGAACTGAAAATAAAAATTAAAAGTTAAAAAAAAAAAGAGAGATTATACATGCACACACACTTATTTATATATGTAAGAAATCTGAGATACATACATCTATATCTGGCCATTCTGTGTGTTTTGAAATAAATAAATATATATATATATATATCCGATTATATAATATACTCACACACGCACTCAGCCATAAAAAATAAATGAAATCAAGTCTTTAGCAGCAACATGGACGGAACTGGAGGGCATTATCTTAAGTGAAATAACTCAGACACAGAAAGTCAAATACTGCATGTTCACTTATAAGTGGGAGCTAAATACAGTGTCCACATGGACATAGAGAGTGGAATAATAGACACTGGAGACTTGGAAGGGTGGGAAGGTGAGGAGGAATGAGAAATTACTCAGTGAGTACAATATACACTGTTCGTGATGTATTCACTGAAAACCTGGTCTTCCCCACTGTGCAATCTATCCTTGCAACATAACTGCACTTGTAGCCCTTTACTTTATACTAAAAAATAAAATAAAGGGTCACTGAGCACTGTCTGCACATCATCAACTTGGTTGAGACTCTTAAGTGGGAAAAAAAACCGGAAGGAAACACTGTAGTGGGACAAGGGAGAAGAAGAAAGATCAAAGATCACAAAACCCAATTCTGGGCTCCATTTCAGAAGGGTGGACTTTGAGCATGGCCAGGCCAAAGTTACACCATGAGACAAAGATTGCAAGAGCGCAGTCATGCTTTAAAAGCAAGAACGATAAGGCTTTTTGTTGTTGTTGTTGTTGTTTTTAAAGTCATGCTCTAGAAAAGAAGGAAGACAGATGGGAACCCACAGTAGCTAGCAATGTCAATGCTGGAAGCATCAGAGGGTGCCAGAGAAACACCTATAAGACTGGAGTGAGATGTCACCAGCCAGGACACAGGGAATTTGATGATGGTTAATGATGGCCTGTTATGGAGTCACCACACAGTTGGGGTCAGTCAACAGCAATGAATGAGGGAAATTATTTGTGCACAAGTCCAGTGAATTAACAGATGACTCAGCAGCTGGGCATGGTGGCTCACACCTGTAATCACAGCACTTTGGGAGACCAAGGCAGGAGGACTGCTTGAGCCCACAAGTTCAAGACCAGCCTGGCCAACATGGTGAAACCCCGTCTCTACTAAAAAAAAACCAAAAAAAGATCTGGATGTGGTGGCCCATGCCTGTAATCCCAGCTACTCAGGAGGCTGAGGGAGGAGAATTGCTTGAGCCCACAAGGTGGAGGTTGCAGTAAGCCAATATCCTACCACTGCACTCCAGCCTGGGTGACAGAGTGAGATCCTGTGACAAAAAAGAAAGGCAGGAAGGAAGGAAGGAAGAAAGGAAAGAAGGAAAGAAGGAGGGAAGGAAGGAAGGAAGGAGACAGAAAGAGAAAGAAAGAAAGAAAGAAAGAAAGAAAGAAAGAAAGAAAGAAAGAAAGAAAGAAAGAAAGAAAGAAAGAAAGAAAGAAAGAAAGAAAGAAAGAAAGAAAGAAAGAGAGAAAGAGAGAGAGAAAGAAAGAAGAAAGAAAAAAAGAAAGAAAGAAAAGAAAGAAAGAAAGAAAGGAAGGAAGGAAGGAAGGAAGGAAGGAAGGAAGGAAGGAAGGAAGGAAGGAAGGAAGGGAAGGAAGGAAGAATCTTACCCTGAGTCATCTGTTTTTTGTTGTTGTTGTTGTGTTTTGTGTGTGCGTGTGTGTGTTTTTTTTTTTTCTTGAGACAGAGTCTGGCTCTGTCTCCCAAGCTGGAGTGCAGTGGACTGACTTTCTTTCTTTCTTTCTTTCTTTCTTTCTTTCTTTCTTTCTTTCTTTTTCTTCTTTCTTTCTTTCTTTCTTTCTTGTCTTTCTTTTCCTTTTCTCTCTCCTCTCTCTCTCCTCTCGCTCCCTTCCTTCCTGCCTTCCTGCCTTTCTTTTTTTTTCTTTTGTCACGGGGTCTCACTCTGTCACCCAGTCTGGAGTGAAGGGATGGGATCTTGGCTCACTGCAACCTCCACCTCTTGGGCTCAAGTCATCCTCCTGCCTCAGCTTCCCGAGTCGCTGGAACCACCGACACAAGCCACCACACTAGGCTAATTTTTGTATTTTTTGTAGAGATGGGGTCTTACCACGTAGCCCAGGCTGATCTAGAACTCCTGAACCCATGCCATCTGCCTGCCTTGGCCTCCCAAAGTGATAGGATTACACGTGTGAGCTACTGTGCCTGGCCAGGATAGGACTTTAAAGTAGCTATATTTAAATTCCTCTGATTAAATAAGGGAGTGGAATCTCTTATAGGCTGAACTGTGTCTGCCAAAAAGTCACATGTTGAAATCCTAGCTCCTAGTCCCCCGGGATGTGACTGTATTTAAAGACAGGGCCTGTAAAATGATAATTAAGGTAAAATGAGGTCACTAGGGCTGGCCCTAATCCAGTCTGACTGGTGTCCTCATAAAGGGAGAAGATGAGGACACAGACACACACAGCGACGGCCATGTGAGGACACAGGGAGAAGACGGCGTCTCCAAGCCAAGGAGAGAGGCCTCAGGAGGAACCAGCCCTGCCCATGCCTGGATCTCAGACTTCTGGTCTCTGGTACCAGGAGAGAATAACTGTCATTTTAAGTCACCCAGTTTGCAGTATTTTGTTACAGCAGCAGCAAGAAACTAATATAAATAACTGAAAACAGTTTTACAGACCATCAACAAAGCAAAAAGCAGTTACAGGGAAGGAAAAAATATCTGTAACATTTTCCTTTTTTTTTTTTTGAGACAGGGTCTTGCTCTGTCACCTAGGCTGGAGCACATTGAGCTGTAGGCTGAAGCAATTTTTCTGCCTTAGCCTCCTGAGTAGCTGGTACTAGAAGCGTGCACCATGCCTGGCAAATTTTTTACTATTTGTTGAGATAGGATCTCACTATGTTTTGCAGGTTGGTCTTAAACTCCTTAAGGCCTTAAGTGATCCTCCCACCTCGACCTTCTTAAACTGTGGCAGGCCAGGTCTCACTAACGCAGGCCTCCATAACATCTGTTTCAGCTCTGACCGAGTGGTGAAGTTAAATATTTAAAGCTGAGAGAGCCAGTGCCCTTATACAAAGGTCAGAATGTCATAAAAGCCCACCAAGAGTTTTGCCCAGGCCTTTCCTGGGCCTTGAAGCATGACAAGTTAACGAAGGCATTCTTAACAGGACCCGTTTAGGATTAAACAAGTTTTATTGGGGGTCTGAAGAAACTCCCCAGACCTCCACAAACAAGTTTATAGAGGGTCTCAAAGAACTCCTCAAACCTCCATGATTTAGCGAGAGACAAGATAAGGGTAATCACCCCAGCACCTGGACCCATTTAGATTAAATAAATTCACCGAGGCTCCAGAGGAAGGTGTTCAGGATTCAGACCTTAGTTATAGATTAGAAGAAGTCAGTCATTTACGTCTTTAGATGAATGCACACTTACCCACAGACACATTGCTTAGAAGGTATAGAAGCTCTAGAAAACTTTGTAACTTTGACTTGGTCTGGCAATAATTTCTAGGCCTTCTCCCTGTACCTGGTTACAGAAATAAAAATTCCCTTCTCTCCCAGTTCATCTGCATCTCGTTATTGGGCTGCAAGAAATAGCAGCCAAACCCTTGGTTTGGTCCAAGAACAGAAGCACTAGGATTACAGGCATGAGCCACTCCACCTGGCCATATTTTCTATAAATAAATTAGAAAAGAGACCCCAAAAATTACAAATTATCAATAGGCACATAAAATATTTTTAACTTTCCCACCAACTAGGAAAAGGAAATTTTAAGGATAGTGAGATAGAATGTCTATCAAAACACCAAAAACTTTTAAAATGTGGTAATATATGTTACAAGAAGAATTCACAGAACGTTACCTTCATAGTCCTGCTGAAAGTATTGGTGTTCCTCAGTTGCCACTAAATATCAAGATTTAAAAGTGAGCCTAAAGTTTAGCAAAGCACTTGTGCTTCTAGCCCCACACAGTCCAGGGAGCCAGGATGCAGGAAGGATGTTTAATCCAACATTGTCTTTAAGTAGAGTCACATTGAAACCAACTGAAATCTCCACTCTTTGAAGTAGATTGGCTAAATACATTGGTATATATTTTTACTATGAGATTCCATGCATCCGATCAAGAGTAAGACAGTTCTACATCTAGTAATAGCAGTAGATTCCCAAGATACATAGTACAGGATTTTGTTAATTTAAATAAGTTTTCTGAGATATACATTATGATACCTTTTATTTAACGCATGCACACATCGAGATTTCCCTTTTCGTGAATGTTTATAAAAGTGGGGCAGATATCTGGAAGGAAAAGACTCATAGGAATTGTGACCGCCAGGTAAAGTCAGGAGCCACAGTGGTGAAGACAGGTTTTGGCCAAGATGAACTTTATCTATAATAGTTGTTTAAAATTTAACTTAAAGAAAAAAAAAAACAGAGATGATGCCTATTTCACATTAATTCACTGTGTGACTTTTGGAAGTCTTCGTACTGAATCTGGAATGCTGTTTCCTTTAAAATAGGGAGACTGGGGCCACTGCGGCCAGGTGTGGTGGTTCACGCTTGTAATCCTAGCACTTAGAGAGGCCGAGGTGGGAGGGTCTCTTGAACTCAGGAGTTCAGGACCAGCCTGGGCAACTTAGTGAGACCTTGTCTCTATTTATTTTATTAAACTAAAAATAGGCCAGGCATGGTAGCTAACACCTATAATCCCAGCACTTTGGGAGGTCAAGGTGGGAGGATCACTTGACCTCAGGAGTTCAGGACCAGCCTAGGCAACATAGTGAAACCTTGTCTGTATTTTATTAAAACAAAAATATGCTGGGCATGGTGGCTAACACCTATAATCCCAGTCCTTTGGGAGGCCGAGGTGGGAGGATAGCTTGAGCTCAGCAGTTCGAGACCAGCCTGGGCAACATGGTGAAACCCCATCTCTATTATGAAAAAATAATAACAATAAATTACTAAATAAAGTAAACACAAAAATAAAATAGGGAGATTAGATAATTTACTGCGTATTTCGAAACAGAAGAAAGAGTTGTAATGTTTCCGATACAAAGAAAAGATAAATGAGGTGACAAATATCCTGATTTCTCTGATTGGATTATTACGCATTGTATACAGGTATAAAAATATCACATGTACCCCAAAAATATGTATAAATATGATTTATCAATTAAGATTTTTTTTTTTTTTTTTTTTGAGATGGCGCCTCACTCTCACTCAGGCTGGAGTGCAGTGGCGCAATCTCAGCTCACTGCAACCTCCACCTCCCAGGTTCAAGCGATTCTCCTGCCTCAGTCTCCTGAGTAGCTGGGACTACAGGCATGCGCCACCACGCCTGGCTAATTTTTGTATTTTTAGTAGAGACACATTTGCACCATGTTGGCCAGGATGGTCTCGAACTGCTGACCTCAGATGATCCACCCACCTCTGCCTCCCAGAGTGCTGGGATTACAGGCATGAGCCACCACATCCAGCCTAAGATGTAAAATTTGAAAAATTAAAATAACAAGAGAGATGCCCTCAGTCATTTTGGTTTCCTAGGTCACTTTGATGGTAGAACTGTATAATTCTATAAGGCAGTTCCCAACCGCAGGTGAAACCAAAACAATAATTACTTTCATGAGAGCATTCATCTCAGGAGATCGCAATGCTACCCGGACACCACCCTCTGAGCCTTTCCGTTCCCAATGACGAAGGATGGTGTTAACATCACTAGTCCCAAGTCTATGTAGGTAAATCGGGCTACGTGAGCAAAGTGCTGTTTAAGGTCAACTAATAAAATCCATAGCAGCCTCTGCATTCATTAAAACACTCTATTAACATTCATTAACAAAAATATTATAGGCACTGAAGCTACTCTTGAAAGTGTCTGTGTTCTCCAGATTAAAAAAATAAGCTCTTTTCTTCCATTCCCTACACATCTGCAAAATGTGCTGTCCTGAATGAAACCTGCAGTGAATTTTCACCAAGTCATCTTGATGATAAGAGTTCAGACAAGAAAGTCTAAGACATAATTACAACCCAGGCAAAATTCAGCAGGATTCAGCAGCTGATACTTTAACGTGGAGAAATGTAATTTATCACACTTTTCATTGGAATTTCTTCTTCCTTTCTTGACTCAGAACAGAAACCTAGAGAGGGAGCCTGTAAAGGCAGCAAGAGCAGAGGCGATTTCTGAGGATCTATACAGAAGTAAAGCTTCACACGGACAGGGGACACACAAGGGTGAGAGGGGCTTTGAAGAGCCGGGTAAAATGCACTGGACCGGGCTTTTTCCATCTTGGTCCAGCTGACATTTGGAGCTGGATGACTTGGTGGCCACGTGCTTGGGGAAAATTCACTGTGGGTTCCATGTAGGACTGTGTGTTTTTCAGGGGTATAGGGAATGGAAGAAAAGAGCTTTTTTTTTTTTTTCTGGAGGATGCAGCCATCCCGGAACTGAAGGGTGTTGAGCAGGGCCCCTGGGCTTCATTCACCAGGTTCCAGGACCACCCATGCCCCACAAATGTGACAACAAAAATGTCCCCAGACATGGCCAAGGGGGCAGAATGACCTCCTCCTCACACTGAAACAAAGTTAAAATAATGGGAATTTATAAACTAGAACTAGTCATGATAAAACTAGAATAAGAGGGCCAGCATGATGGCTCACACCTGTATTCGCAGCACTTTGGAAGGCCTAGGCAGGAGGATTGTTTGAGCCCAGGAGCTTGAGATCGGCCTAAGCAACATAGGGAGATCTTGTCTCTACTAAAAAATAGAACAAAATAAAATAAAAATGGCCAGGCCTGGTGGTGTGCGCCTGCAGTCTCAGCTACTTGGGAGGCTGAGGCAAGAAGATCATTTGAGCCTCAGAGGTTAAGGCTACAGAAAGCTACAGTCACACTGGTGACTCCAGTCCGGACGACAGAGTGAGACCCTCTCTCAAAGAAAAGAATAAAGACACCAAATAGTACTTGCAACTAGAATAGGGGGAAGTTATAAAAAGTGTCTTCTTGGATGACACCAAATGCTGCATTGTATATTAATGAGTCAAAATTCTGGCTTTTTCATTCAAAGAGTTATTGATTTGGAATATAAGCTATGCTATCCTTAGCTGATAGTATTTTATTTTTTAAATTGAAATCGTTTAATAATTAAAACTTAGCAGTGCCTTATGTGTTTTATTTTATTCATTCACTGCTGGAAGAAACGTATTACTAGATTACTGCTTTCTTATGTGATTTCTCACCTACACATAGAAGTAAGTTTTAAAGATTTCTAAAGAAATTTACACACATTCCCAAACTTCCCCCAAATGGTCTGGTATTAAATAATTCTTGGAATGTTATTACTATAAAGTAGAAAGAAAACTACTCAGCAGTATAGAAAAATTATAAATAAGTAACTATAAACCTTTCTTTTTCTTTTCTAACCATTAGGTTCTTAGACTGAATGAGACACATCTTAGCAACTCATTATTTGTTTTTTACTCAGAAAGACACTACCAATAAAAATAAAGTAAAATGAAATATGCCCAGTATGAAAGCCAGTGTCACATAAGAAAGTCTGCTCTATAAAGTGACAAAATCTTTATATTATACAATGTAAGTAAACTTTGGATTTTTTCAAAAAGTGAAGAAAATACAATATTCATTTATTCATTGCAATGCTGTGAGATGCATAATCCCCTTCAGATATTATAACAAATACCCTCTTAGAGAGTTAAAAATAAAATACAAGCCTTTGGGTATTCACACTTACTTATGTAGACTTCCTAATTCTACCACAAAACAATCTACCTCTGTGGTCTTGGATATGTCTACTTTGTTCTCTTCTCTTTCTGAAATTAGCATCACTAGTCTTAAACAGGAATGCCACCGATGGCTATAAAATTCACTACAGAAAATATGATTCCACTCACAGGTGAGTGGAAAATCCACTCCGGGACAGCCAGAATCCAATGGAAGTCAACTCGACAATAACTAGGAATCAACTATTGATATAGGCAACAATATTCATGGATGTCATGAAAAGCCACACAGAACAGTATGTATTGTATGAGCCCATTTAGATAAAAATCTAGAAACATGCTAAAAAGAAAAAAAAAAACTAGATAAAACAACTACTCAACTCTTCACTCTCAACCCCATTGCTTACCTAAAATTTTAAGTCTGCTCAACTACAATTACAGGAAACTTAACATATTTTACTCACTTGCAACAAGTTGATTCCTCAGCTCCTGCATTTGCAGACACCGGTTCTACAATTCCAGGATCCTGTCATAGTCCTTAGTTGCTCTCGTCATTATTATAATTAAGTATCTATTAAGTGCCGAGGCTGGACACTGCTCTAGTCTACCAATTATTTTTATATTAAACATAACCTACCATGACAGCTGTTACATAGTTATTTAAGAAAGGAATAATTTATCTCAGCCTTTCAACTGACACTCATACATATGGAATGAAGGGAGTTATGTGAAATTGAATACGCTTTCCATCCAGATAATTTTTTTAGAAAAGTTAACTAAGAGCTACAGTTAGGCTTAAAAGGAAGGGAAGAGGGAAGAGACTTATAACAAGGAGAATTTCAGCATTTGAAATATGACTGCAGACTTTACAGTACAGCTTCCACCTTTGGGTCTAAACGCATCTTATAAGCAGTACATCATAAAGCCTCAGCCTCAACACTCTCCTCTGACGTGGGTGAACGTTATTACCTGCATTTGTATGTGGAAGTATCGAGACATGTTTCATGTGAGATTAGCTTAGACATTCCTCATGAAGCACTTTTCTCACAAGACGTTTTCTCATTTGTTTTCACCATTGATTAAAGTCTTTTTTTTTTTTTTTTTTTTTTTTTTTTTCTGAGACGGAGTCTAGCTCTGTCGCCCAGGCTGGAGTGCAGTGGCACAATCTCAGCTCACTGCAATCTCCACCTCCCAGGTTCAAGCAATTCTCCTGCCTCAGCTTCCCAAGTAGCTGGAACTACAGGTGCGTTCCACCAAGCCTGGCTAATTTTTTGTATTTTTAGTAGAGAGGGAGTTTCACTGTGTTACCCAAGCTGGTCTCGATCTTCTGACCTCCTGATTCACGTGCCTCGGCCTCCAAAAGTGCTGGGATTACAGGCGTGAGCCACTGCACCCAGCCTGATTAAAGTTTTATTCTGAGGAAAGTGTTCTTTTGCAGAATTATCCATATATGTATACATATTTAGCAAGAGAAAGCTAAATTAGAGCTGAATGCTGCAATGCATTCACAGTTGTGGCTGGACACAATCAACTAGGAAGACTGAAGAAAAACAATACTGCATGGAGTCCAAACCTAAATGCCCTGGCTCAGGCAAGCTGGGAAGGAGGATTGAAACCCACCATTTGAAACATTGAGGCAATTCTGGTACAGAGCCAACCTATAGAAATTCTGACTTACAGGTTTTTTGGATGTTTTTCTTTTTTTCTTTTCTTTCTTCCTTTTTTTTTTTTTTATTTTTTCTTTTTTGACAGTATGTCACTCTTACCCAGGCTGGAGTGCAGTGGTACAATCTTGTCTCACTGCAGTGTCAAACTCCCGGGCTCTGAGATTCTCCTGTCTCAGCCTCCTGCACAGCTGGGATTACAGGTGTGAGCCACCACACCTGGCTAATTGTTGTATTTTTAGTAGAGACCAGGTTTCGCCATGTTGTCCAGGCTGGTCTCCAATTCCTGGACTTAAGCAATCCTCCCACCTCAGCTCCCGAAAGTGCTGGGGTTATACTAACAAGATATAGATCAATTTTTTAAAAAATAACAAAAGTAATCTCTATGCTGGGGAAAAAAAAGTGGTTCTCCCAACCCATGTAAATCCCTTAATTGCAGTCATAAGAAGAAGACATACCTCTCCTTGAGGGTCTGGGAGTTCCTAGCGGCGAGGCCATCTCAGCCATCCCTTTGCCTGGTGACAAATCAGCACCAAGAACTCCCTGGAGGTTCTCTGCATATTTTCTGCTGTTCTCCCAACAAAGCATGCCCCAAAGGGCCACTGAACTCAAAAGAGCCGGTTTTTCTCTCCACGAGAGTTTTTTCTGTCTTGTTTGTCACCAACACGCCTTAGGAGATGCCCCACTTTGATAAAGATAAAATTGAAGGGGTGGGCTGCCGCTCCACACCTGTGGGTATATCTCGTCGGGTGGGACGAGAGACTGAGAAAAGAAATAAGACACAGAGACCAAGTGTAGAGAAACAACAGCGGGCCCAGGAGACCGGCACTCAGCATACCAAGGACCTGCACCGGCGCCGGTCTCTGAGCTCCCTCAGGTTTTATTGATTATTATTTTCACTATCTCAGCAAGAGGAATGCGGTAGGAGAGCAGGGTGATAACAGGGAGAAGGTCAGCAAGAAAACATGGGAGCAAAAGAATCTGTGTCATAATTAAGTTCAAGGGGAGGTGCTGTGCCTGCATGTGCACGTAGGCCACATTTATGTTGCTCTCCGCCCAAGCATCTCAGTGGAGCAAAGGATAACAGAGCAGCATTGCTGCCAACGTGTCTCACCTCCCGCCATAGGGCGGTTTTTCTCCCATCTCAGAATTGAGCACATGTACAATCGGGTTTTATACCGAGACATTTAGTCCCCAGGGGCAGGCAGGAGACAGTGGCCTTCCTCTATCTCAACTGCAAGAGGCTTTCCTCTTTTACTAACCCACCTCAACACAGACCCTTCACGGGTGTCAGGCTGTGGGACAGTCAGGTCTTTCTCATCCCACGAGGCCATATTTCAGACCATCACATGGGGAGAAACCTTGGACGATAACCGGCTTTCCAGGGCAGAGGTCCCTGCGGCTTTCCGCAGCGCATTGTGCCTTCGGTTTATCGAGACTAAAGAATGGCGATGACTTTTCCCAAGCATACCGCTTGTAAACATTTTGTTAACAAAGCACATCCTGCACAGCCCTAGATCCTTTAAACCTTGATTCCATACGACACATGTTTTTGTGAGCTCAAGGTTGGGGCAAAGTGGCTAGGGCAAAGTTACAGATTAACAGCATCTCAGGGCAAAGCAATTGTTCAGGGTACATGTCAAAATGAAATTTCTTATATCTTCCCTTTCTACATAGACACAGTAACAGTCTGATCTCTCTTTCTTTTCCCTACATATCCCCCTTTTCTTTTTGACAAAACCGCCATCGTCATCATGGCCCATTCTCGCTGGTCACTGTCTCTCCGGAGTGCCTGGATACACCTGTAGACTAACAACAGAGAGAACAGACACACAAGGATTAATACAAAATTTGCAGTAGTGGAACTTCCAATGGTTTTAACCCAGGTGGCGGGGTTAAGATTTGTGAGGCTATCAGCAGCTTTCACCATTGCCTCAGTTTCTGGCACCAGATTTAACTGGACTTTTGATGCCTTAAAAATTTGTTTTTTTAATTTTGAAATATCTAAAGTAAGATTATCTCCTCTTCCTTGTAGATGGCGTCTAACCTTTTCCCAGTGATGTTTAGATTCATTATAGGCTCGAGGTGTAATACAAAAATCTGATGTATTCCAGTCACACTGTAACTGAAAAAGATATTCCAAGCTCGTGAGTCTATCTCCCATCCAAATGAGTTTGTCTAAGATCATTAATTTGGTTTGCCAACTTTTGATCTATTTGGGTCCGAGAATTCCACAATTTTGAGGAATTCTTTTGCCAATTATTTATGTATTCTGCAATTTGAACAGAGGAATGTAAAGTATTCCAGCAGCCGCAGCAGTAGCTGCAATAAGACCCATAATCACTGCAATGAAAGTAAAAATGAGTCTTTTGGATCTAGTTAGAACTCCTTTTAATACTTCTGTTAGAATACGGACAAATGCGGAAGCTTCCCACAGTCGGTCCATGGACACAGGGATCCACGCGCCCTCTCTTACCCTCACTAGCAGAATACGGTGCTATCAATCAAAAGTTGAATCAATGCAAGTAAACAATCTACAATTTGTACAGGTTATAGTTTTGGAACCTGGTTTAATAACTATGTTTTCTACAACTAGCATATAAGGGGGTTTTACACTACTTTGTAAAGGAATTGTCAGACTGGAATTTAGGTGAATAGTGTAATATGGCTTACAATTTTTTGTTTCCATAACTTGATTTCCAGACTAAATGCTAATGTGGTGCGAGGCCACAGTAAACTTCCATAATTCTGGATGTTCAGGACCAGTAACAGGACTAACTAACTTTGGTCGAGATGATGAAATTTCCTTTCCACCCCATTTCCATGGATAGGGTGATTTTAACCTTCTATAAACCTGGTCCAGTCTTTTAGTTGAATCACTATCATAGGCAGGATTAGTGGGCCAGACAGATGGGCCCGTGAACATGAGTGAGTCTGGCCCGTACAACTGTAATATAATTGGCCTTGAGGGGCCCAGTGTATAATAGTTCCAAATTCATTGTTTTGTAATACCACCGCAGTGTCAGCCACACATTCTCCCCAAACTAAGACTTCTGGGTCTTTTGATTCTTTGGGAATTTCCTTGGGGCAAGGTTTTCCCTTAGGCCTAAATTTTAATGATCTTTGATAAGAAGAGTCCTGTAAATTATTTACCTGTGGCCCGAGTGACATTCCATTTACCATGTGATAAGTCAATTTACTGGTGGCACTGACAGTAGGTGCTTCTACCAACCAATTTTGGGTTGTAGGCATTAAGCATCCTGGTGCCTTCCCCAGGCAAATAGGAGAATAATGATACCCAGTGGAAATGTTTATCATCATTTCTTCTTCTTTAGGTCGGGCAGGGCCACGGTCATCTGTAGGGCCTGGTACCCATGCACTATTGTTAACATATACTTCAATAGAATTATCCATCCAAGTGACTGCCCGAATTAAGGGCATGAAAGGCACATAGGCCCAGTAAGTATAATTAGCTGCAGTTGCTCCTGCAGACATAGGGAGACTTACCACCGTTGATACAACCATCAAAGCTGCAAGCAGCATATTCTCTCGAATTTGTGTTACCCTTGTGTTCTTCAGGCTTTTTTCAACTAACTGTGTCAGCTTCTTTAGCTGGGCCCAGGTCAGTGGCTCCGCTTCCTTGGTGGATGGCAACTTCATCTGTTCTTCTGATACCACCATTTTGTTTACCTGAAGAGTCGATGGTGCTTGATTGCGGGTTTTCCGTCTTTGCAGAGGCGCTTTTCTTTGCATCTCCGATGGGTTCATTGTAGAACTTTAAATGTCTAGTGGGTATCCAAACAGGAAGCTGATTTTCTCCTGGTGAAAAACAAGCAAAACCTCTCCCCCATGTTATTACCTTCCCTATTTTCCATGTCTTATTTTTGATGTCTTTCCACCAAATCAGTTTTCCCTCATGTGGGCTGTTCTTTTTACCAGTAAAATGTTGTTCTGCAGAAGTAGTGGTCTGATTTCTATGAATGTTTAAAAAATTTAAAGTATAGAGTGCTAGATTAAGTTGCATCTGGGGAGTGTTATACTCCTTATTCTCTTTTTCCTTTTTTTGTTTAACCAATTGAGCTTTTAGTGTTCTATTAGTTCTTCCAATTATGGCCTGTCCTTGAGAATTATAACGAATTTCTGTTGTGTGTGTAATTTTCCACTGATTTAAGAATTTTTGAAATGCTTTACTACAGTATCCTGGCCCATTATCTGTTTTAATTTTTTTTGGAACTCCCATGACAGCAAAACAAGATAATAAATGTCTTTTAACATGGGAAGTACTTTCTCCCGCCTGGGGGGTTGCCCATATGAAATGTGAATAAATATCAACTGTCACATGAACAAATGACAATTTTCCAAATGAAGGTACATGTGTGACATCCATTTGCCATAACGCATTAGGACACAGACCTCTGGGATTAACTCCTGCCTCCTGAGTGGGCAGGTGTAGGACTTGACACTGAGTGCAATGTTGTACAATAGTTTTTGCCTGTTTCCATGTGATATCAAATTTATTTTTAATCCTGTTGCATTTACATGAGTCAGGGCATGAAGTTCTTGTGCTTCCATGAAGGCAGATGATACTAGCAAGTCAGCTTGTTCATTTACCTTAGTTAATCATTTACCTTAGTTAAAGGCCCTGGTAAATTTGTGTGTGCTCGAACACAACTAATATAAAATGGGAAATTTCTTTTCTTACAGTTTGTCGCAACAAATTAAACAGCTGGTTTAACTGATCATCCATACTATATTTGATTAGGGCTGTCTCAACATCCTTTGTAGCTTGTACTACATATACAAAATCTGAAACAATGTTAATAGGCTGATTAAAATCTTGTAACACTGACATGACAGCAACCAACTCTGCTCTTTGAGCTGAGTGATACTGAGTTTTAATGACTCCTTCTTTTGGCCCGGTGTAAGCCACTTTTCTATTGCTGGAACCATCAGTAAACACCGTCAGAGCATTTCTGAAGGTTTATGTCTGGTAATTTTAGGTAAAATCCAAATAGTCAATTTTAAAAACTGGAAGAGTTTTGTTTTGGGGTAATGATTATCAATAATTCCCACAAAATCAGCAAGACCAATCTGCCATGCAGCAGAATTGATAAAGGCTGTTCCTTGTTTAAAGGAACGATGATTTTATTTGGGTCACTTCCACACAATTTTACTATTTGTAGTCTTGCCTGACCAAGTAATGTAGCCATTTGATCCAAGTATAATGTAAAAGTCTTAATTGTACTGTGAGGAAGGAATGACCACTCCACAAGATCTGTATTTTGAACAATAATGCCTGTTGGAGAATGTACAGTAGCAAAAATCAAAAGTTGGAATGGGGCTAAGTGATCTCTTCTATTTACTTGTGCTGACCGAATTTTTTCTTCAACTAATTCGGTTTCTTTGGTTGCCTCTGGAGTTAATGTTCTTTTACTATTCGAGTCCAGATCCCCTCTCAAGCTAGAGAACAAATTTGACATGGCATAAGTAGGGATGCCTAGAGTTGGCCGAATCCACTTAATATCTCCTAGCAATTTTTGAAAGTCATTTAAGGTTCTTAATGTGTCTTTTTTTATTTCTATTTTTTGTGGTTTAATTTTTCTTTCCTCTACCTGCATTCCCAAATAATGAAAAGGAGTGGAGGTCTGAATCTTATCAGACGCTATTGTCAGGCCTGCATTTGCAACCTCTGTCTGCAGAAATGTGTAACAGTCAATTAATTTGTCCCTCGTTTCTACAATATCATCAACATAATGAATGATGTAACAGTCTGAAAACTTGTCTCTAACTGGTTGAAGAACTTGAGCCACAAAAGTCTGACAAATAGTTGGACTATGAAGCATTTCCTGAGGCAACACTTTCCACTGAAATCTGGTAGCTGCTTCTTTATTATTTATGGCTGGTACAGTAAAAGCAAATTTTTGAAAATCCTGTTTTGCCAGAGGAATGGTAAAAAAGCAATCCTTTAGGTCAATTATAATTAAAGGCCAGTCTTTGGGGATCATGGCCGGAGAGGGCAGCCCGGGTTGGAGAGGCCCCATAGGTTGAATTACCGCATTAACGGCTCTTAAGTCAGTCAGCATGCGCCATCTGCAGGATTTTTTCTGAATTACAGACACAGGAGAATTCCAAGGCGAAAATGAAGGCTCAATATGTCCCTTTTCTAATTGTTCCTTTGCCAATAAGTGTAAAGCCTCCAGCTTTTGTTTTGGTAGCGGCCACTGATTTACCCATACAGGCTTTTCTGTTTTCCAAGTTAATGGAATGAGTTTTGGAGGCTCTGCAGTGGCCACTCCTAAAAAGGATACCCTATTCCTTTTCTTTCTGGATTTTCCTCAGTCTCAATTGGGACTTTAATGCCTTCTCCATTCTTCCCTAGTCCTTTGCAAGAGAGATATCTCATTTTAGTCATGATTTTTTTGACTCGTAGGGCTGTATAGGGAGACTGGAATAGTAATCTCTGCATGCCACTGTTGTAACAAGTCTCGGCTCGGCCCCATAAATTAATTGGAATAGAAGTAATCATAGGCTGAACTGTACTTCCCTGATTATCAGGTCCTAGACAATGTAAAATCATAGCACTTTGATACACTTCTGAGGCGGTGCCCATACCGACAAGTCCTGTAACAGGCTTTTGTTTAGGCCATTTTTGGCCATTGATTTAAGGCGATCATAAAAACATCAGGCCCAGGATCCACTAATTCTTTCAACGGCTTTCCCTGAATAGTGACTGTACACACAGGTCTATTCTCTGAGACCTGACTAGCCCAATAAGCAGCTTATTCAGCAGGGTTGGTGCTTCCAAACCCTCCTGTTCTTTCTGTTTTGCTATCCCCAATTTTAATATAAGGCAAAAGCAGTAACTGAGCAGTTCTATGGCCTGGATTGGCACTCCAGGGAGCAGTGGAGCTGATCACTAACTGAATTTCCCCTTTATAATCTGAATCAGTTACCCCAGTACAAAATCGGACTCCCTTCAAATTTAGACTTGATCTTCCTAAAATAAGGCCTACCGTCCCTTCTGGCAGCAGGCCACATACCCCTGTAGGAATGTTTTGTGGGGGCTCTCCAGGGAGTAAAGAAATCATCTGAGTGGAACAGAAATCTCCTGCTGCGCTGCCTGCTGCGGTGGGGGACAGTTGTATTGTTGTAATTGGCTGATTCCCTGAAGTGGTGATATTTGCTGTGGGGGTTGTTGTCCCTGAAAACCCTGAGGAACAAACGGCTGAATCCTGAATCGGGAACGCCCCGCTTTGTTGCTGGACCTGAGGCTGGCCCCTCTTCCCATTTCCCAGCAATGGTTGCCCATTTTTATCAAATTTAGAACAACATTCCTTAGCCCAACGTTTTCCTTTTCCACATCTTGGACACAGGGCAGGTGGCTCTTTATTTTATTCTGTTTATTTAAGACTGGGCAATTCATTTTTAGATGACCGATTTGACCACAATTATAACATTTCCCCCCAAATGTTCTAACTTGTCCTCCTAAAGAAACCATTGATACAGCCAGAAAACAGAGAGATCTTGAGGCATGGCAATACCCAGTAATTTTACAACCGATACCGGCCGGGAAAGGCAGTCAAGCAGGAGTGTCTGTCCGAACTGAGCCTACATATGAATCTTTCACCATGAAAATGTTAAAAGACATGAAGGAAGGAGTTCAACAATATGGACCCAACTCTCCTTATATGAGAACATTATTAGATTCCACTGCTCATGGAAATAGACTTATTCCTTATGATTGGGAAATTTTGGCTAAATCTTCCCTTTCACCCTCTCAGTTTCTATAGTTTAAAATCTGGTGGATTGATGGAGTACAACAACAGGTACGGAAAAATCAGGCCACTTATCCTGCTGTTAACATAGATGCAGACCAGTTGCTAGGAACAGGTCCAAATTGGAGCACTATTAATCAACAATCAATAATGCAGAATAAGGCTATTGAACAACTAAGGGCTATTTGCCTCAGGGCCTGGGAAAAAAATTCAGGACCCAGAAACCTCCTGCCCTTCTTTTCATTCAATCAGACGAGGCTCTAAAGAGCCATATCCAGACTTTGTGGCAAGGTTGTAAGATGCCGCTCAAAAATCCATTGCAGATGATAACGTCCGAAAAGTTATTGTAGAAATAATGGCTTATCAAAATGCAAATCCAGAATGTCAGTCAGCCATAAAGCCATTAAGAGGAAAAGTTCCAGCAGGAGTTTATGTAATTACAAAATATGTGAAGGCTTGTGATGGGATTGGAGGAGCTATGCATAAGGCAATGCCAATGGCTCATGCCTTAGGAGATGCCCCACTTTGATAAAGATAAAATTGAAGGGGTGGGCTGCCGCTCCACACCTGTGGGTATATCTCGTCAGGTGGGACGAGAGACTGAGAAAAGAAATAAGACACAGAGACCAAGTGTAGAGAAACAACAGCGGGCCCAGGAGACCGGCACTCAGCATACCAAGGACCTGCACCGGCGCCGGTCTCTGAGCTCCCTCAGGTTTTATTGATTATTATTTTCACTATCTCAGCAAGAGGAATGCGGTAGGAGAGCAGGGTGATAACAGGGAGAAGGTCAGCAAGAAAACATGGGAGCAAAAGAATCTGTATCATAATTAAGTTCAAGGGGAGGTGCTGTGCCTGGATGTGCACGTAGGCCACATTTATGTTGCTCTCCGCCCAAGCATCTCAGTGGAGCAAAGGGTAACAGAGCAGCATTGCTGCCAACGTGTCTCACCTCCCGCCATAGGGTGGTTTTTCTCCCATCTCAGAATTGAGCACGTGTACAATCGGGTTTTATACCGAGACATTTAGTCCCCAGGGGCAGGCAGGAGACAGTGGCCTTCCTCTATCTCAACTGCAAGAGGCTTTCCTCTTTTACTAACCCACCTCAACACAGACCCTTCACGGGTGTCAGGCTGGGGGACGGTCAGGTCTTTCTCATCCCACGAGGCCATATTTCAGACTATCACATGGGGAGAAACCTTGGACGATAACCGGCTTTCCAGGGCAGAGGTCCCTGCGGCTTTCCGCAGCGCATTGTGCCTTCGGTTTATCGAGACTAAAGAATGGCGATGACTTTTCCCAAGCATACCGCTTGTAAACATTTTGTTAACAAAGCACATCCTGCACAGCCCTAGATCCTTTAAACCTTGATTCCATACGACACATGTTTTTGTGAGCTCAAGGTTGGGGCAAAGAGGTTGGGGCAAAGTGGCTGGGGGCAAAGTTACAGATTAACAGCATCTCAGGGCAAAGCAATTGTTCAGGGTACATGTCAAAATGAAATTTCTTATATCTTCCCTTTCTACATAGACACAGTAACAGTCTGATCTCTCTTTCTTTTCCCTACGTAAAATAAAGATGGGATAGGCTAGAGATGAGATAAAAAGCACACACCAAGGAAGAAGATTTCACCCTTTTTCTTGCCATTTATGTCTCCTCTTCTATTCTTTGTGGGCCCAAGCTGGTATAAATTCAGCGTTGGACCTTAGAAGCAGCATTTAGGTCATCCTGATTTGTAGGTTTACAATCAACTTGGGTTCCTTCTTTATTGTCCTAATAGGGACCCTTTACCTGGTTTTTTTGAAGTTGCCGCTCAGAGTTCAGGCACTTTTCTCTCTCTCTCCTCTCTTTCTCCTCTCCTCTCTCTCTCCTCTCTCTCTCTCCTCTCTCTCTCCTCTCTCTCTCTCCTCTCTCTCTCTCTCTCTCTCTCTGTTTTGTTTAAACCTTTTTCTACCTTATTTTATGTCTCTTTGGTACAGAACGGATGGGTCCTGGCTAAACTCCACCCTCAAGCCTGGAACCTCAGACCACAAGTGAAAACGACTGACCTCTTTTTTCTACCCAAATAGTTGCCATTTTGGCCTGTCCCACCCGCTATCCTGTGCCCATAAAAACCAGACTTCAGCTGGCAGAGCAACACAGGTGGTTGGGGATACAAGCGGCTGAAGGCTGGGATACAAGCAGCTGAGCATCGGAGACTACAGATAGACATGGCTAACTTCAGACAGTGCAGCTTCTGAGAGGAGCCCGGCCAGAGACAGCTGGGCTTCAGGAAAGATCACCATCTTCACACACCATCCCCTTTCCAATCCCCCATTCCGCTGACAGCCACAGCCATTGCCCAATAAAGTCCTCCACATACACTACCCTTCCATCTGCTCATGTGACCATATTTTTCCTGGATGCTGAACAAGAACTCAGGTGTCAAGAAGGGCAAGTGCAGGAGGCTGTCATCCTGACCCTTCACTGGGCTGTTAACACTTAGCTTCCAGGAACGGCAGGCTGAGTGAAACGAGCCACTCCGGTTTCCTGCCCATGAAGGGGTCAAGGGAACAATCCCATCTCATTTGGAGGTTGTCCAGGATACAACAAAGCATGGATTAAAATGCGGAATTGTTGGATCTGTCTCTTTTCTGAGACCCTGCTACCTCTCTCTTTTCTTCAGGTAAAATGAATGTTGGTTCTCTTTCCCTTCATGAAAGTCTAACTAGTCTGAACCAGGGGAGGGATACAGTGATCAAAGGAACCCATTTCCACAGAGCAAGAGGCTCTTTCCCCATGTTCCCCACCCCCACCATGCACTTTAAGTTGTTTTTCTTCTTTCCAAATAAGAGAGTTCTCTTTCTACGTCAGCACTCTGCTTATGACAGGGAAACGACAGAGGAGCATCTTCTGCGGGCTGTTAGCTGTAAATTTGGCAAGGCCTGTTTGGGACTTAGTCTAAATAAATCTCTGCAGCCCCTGAAATACTTTTTTTTTTTTTTTTTTTTTTTTTTTTTTTGGTCTCAAACTCGATTCCAAGCTCCAGGTCGAGCCCCTAGAAAGGAAAACCAGATCTAAGCCAGGCAACAGGCACAGCGTAAATAGGCAGGACCAATTCCTGTCAATTAAACCCCCACTTTACAGAAGGAGGCCATACTCTATGGCATAAATGAGGCCCAGGAAACTCAAAGGTTGTCAACAGTAAGGGAGGTAGAGGCATAGGTGAGTGCAAATAATTCCTATTCTCTAGGCTCTCCCTGCTTCATGGGTGCAAAGCCACATTGGCACCCATGGGTGGCACCTGTCAAGGTTGCTGGGACTTGGGGATGAAAAGATAAAAGAGGAAAGTGGGATGCCCACTTCCTCTCTGCCTCATACCCCAAGTTTTCACTGAAAGAAGAAAGGTAATTGAGGGATGCCTAATTCCTTTCAGACTGGGCAACCAACACACTTTTCCACCTCCCGTTTATACTCAGAAACAGACCCTGGGACCAGATAGTACTTTAGAGGACATCCTGAGAACGACCACCTTGGTCTTTTAAACACAAGAAAGAGGCAGAAGCTTTATTGCCCACCGTGCACGCCCATAAAACCTCAGAATTCCTAAGGTTCACCTGTTAACTCCTACAGATGTGGCAAGAGCACTTATTGTCTCATAAAGTTTAACTGCACCCATACGAGGTTTACTTTCTTTCACCAGGGTGAGGCAGCTTGGGGTACAATGCTGTTAGCAAGTTTTACTTCTTGTTTCTGAGATGTTCGGCACTAGATTCTTTCTTTGTATAATACACATGTTTGACCCATGCCTACTTAACCTTGTAAAGCTTATTTCTTCTTTCACCTAGAGGCCATCAAGACTCCAAATGGGCAGGCAGCCAGAGCCTCAGATGATGACTCACCTTTGCTGGGGACCCATTGGTAGACCTCTGCGAGGAATCTGACTGCTGTTTTCCCCAAACAGCACCCTCTTTCAGCAGGAAGTAGCTAAGACTGGTCGTCATCTATTTTCTAAGGGCAGTCAGATGTGCCTCTCCAGAGGGGGGAAATAATATAGAACACCTGGGCTCCTGGCTAAACTCCGCCCTCGAGCCTGAACACTTGGTCCTAAGTGAAAACAGCTGAACCCACTTTTCAATTCAAATGATTGCCCTTTGGCCTACCCTGACCCCTATCCTGCGCCCGTGAAAACCAGACTTCTGCTGGCAGAGCAACACAAGCAGCTGATGCAAGCAGTCAGGGATGCAAGCTGCTTAGCGTCAGGTATACAAGTGGCTGAGTGTCGGAGACTACAAATAGAAGCTAACTTCAGATGGTGCAGCTTCAGATGGGAGCCCCGCCAGAGATGACTGGGCTTCAGAGAAAGATCACCTTCTTCCCACACCATCCCCTTTCCAATTCCCATTCTAATTCACATCCATCTGAGAGCCACATCCATCGCCCAGTAAAATCCTCTGCATACACTACCCTTCATCCATTCCTGTGAGCACCTGGATGCCAAACAAGAACTCAGGTGTCAAAAAGGGCGGGTGCAGAAGGCTGTGACCCTGACCCTTTGCTGGGCTGTTAACACTTAGTCATCCGTGGACTGCAGGCTGAGTGAAATGAGCCACTCCAGTTCCTGCCCATGAAGGGGGTCAAGGGAAAAATCCCATCTCATTTTTAAAATTAATATATCATCATTGCACATTTTTTTTCATGAGAAAGGGGCCTCACTCTTTTGCCCAGGCTAAAGTGCAGTGGCACAATCATAGCTCACTGCAGCCTCAACCTTTAGTCTTAAGCGATCCTCCTGCCTCAGCCCCATGGTAGCCGGGGCTACAGGTGGGCACCACCATGCCTGGCTGTGTACACATTTTGGGATATACGTAATCTTTTGAAACATGCATACAATGTGTCATGATCCAGTCAGGGAATCTGGGGTATCCATCACCTCAAACATTCATACTTTCTTGGTGTTTGGAGCATTACAATTATTTTCTAGCTATTTTAAAACATAAAACAAATCATTATTTTGTTTTGTTTTTCATTTTAATTTTTGAGACAGGGTCTCACTGTGTCATAGGCTGGACAAATCATTGTTCACTATAATTTCCCGACTGTACTATCAAATACTAGAACTTATCCCTTCTATCCAGTGGTATTTTTGCACCTGCTCCACCGACTTCTCTTGATTTAGGGCATGCAATATATGTGCAACATAAGAAACGTATTGCTATTTAAAATTAGATGCAGGCCGGGCGCAGTGGCTCATGCCTGTAATCCCAGCACTTTGGGAGGCCGAGGCGGGTGGATCATGAGGTCAGGAGATCGAGACCATCCTGGCTAACATGGTGAAACCCCGTCTCTACTAAAAATACAAAAAATTAGCCGGGCGTGGTGGCGGGCGCCTGTAGTCCCAGCTACTCGGAGGCTGAGGTAGGAGAATGGCGTGAACCTGGGAGGCGGAGCTTGCAGTGAGCAGAGATCGCGCCACTGCACTCCAGCATGGGCGACAGAGCGAGACTCCATCTCAAACAAATAAATAAATAAAATAAAATAAAAATAAATTAGATGCATGCCGACATGCACATCTTCAGAATGGATGAGAGATTAGGAGTCCAAAGAGATTAGAAAAGATTTGATACTTATGACATAAAATAGTAAGAGCAACATTTTTATTAAAAAAAGAAAAATTATTAGAGACCAGGACTCACTATGTTCCAAGATTGATTTTGAACTCCTAGGCTCAAGCAATCTTCTCACATCAGCCTCTCAAAGTTCTAAGATTACAGGCACGAGCCACTGCACCCAGCCAACTTTTTCTTAAGTCAGGTTCTGTTCAAAGTAGATGATGATAGTTGAGATAAAAACAGCTTTTCATAGATTTTCTTAAAAATACATCACCGTATATAAGACATTTTCTCACGTGGAAAAACCATCCATTTTACCCCTCATGGGCATTTCTTTTTCTTCATAATGTCAAAGCTGAAGCAACTACTTTAGAAACACGGATTTCAAGATTGTCTTCTTGTATGCAACCCATATGAAAATTTTAAGTTATGTCTGAATATTTTCAAGTATTACCTGTGCAAGGAATATGGAAAATGGTGGCCAGGTAGAGAAGGAATTCTGCCCAAAAGGTGTGGCTCCTTAGGTCACCCTTTACAGTGACACTTTAAACTATAGCCCAGGATAAATACATTGTAGCTAGAGTGGAAGACGAAGTGGTTGTTTGGGAAAGATGGATGAAACCACCTTTACAGAATTATAAATGATGAGAGAAATCAAACATGACTGATTCCATCTTGCTTCTAACCTCACAGGCTACGTTGTTGCTGTTGTCTTGTGTATTTGTTTTGCTTATTCTAGCAATGGTGCCCAAGATAACAATGAGATCAATTTACTTTGTAGTTAAAGCTTGGAAGTCAAGGGAAAGTGGAATATCCAACCTTGTTCAGAGATGACAAGCTGCATGCAGAAGACAAGGTTAGGATTATGGTAGGGATCTGAACTTTGCTAAAGAATATGTATTGTCAGGCTGGGTACAGTGGCTTCATACCTGTAATCCCAGCATTCTGGGAGGCTGAAGCAGGAGGACTGCTTGAGGCCAGGAGTTAGTGATTAGAGGGGGCAACATAGCAAGACCCCATTTTTCACAAAAAACAAAAAAAGCTATCCACATGTGGTGGCGTGTGCTTGTGGTCCACAGCTACTCAGAGAGGCTGAGGTGGGAGGATCGTTTGAGTCAGGAGGTCAGGGCTGCAGTGACAGTGATTGTGCCACTGCACTGCAGGCTGGGTAACAGAGTGAGCCCGTCTCAAAAAAACAAAAAAGAATAAATGAGTTTACTTGATGCTAAGAGAGTTTCTTTTGGAATGCGCGCGTTGTAAATGCAGCTGGGAAGTACTGGTGTAGAACGTTCGTGCTAAGAGATTCAGGTGTGGAACTTGATTCTGCTACCAGCTCTGAAGGACATGGGAGTAATGAGAAAGAAATTGAAATTGCTTACCCAGCATGATTGTAATTAAGTGTTCTCCAGTCATCTGCAAAGTACGTCCTTAACACCAGTGTTTTCAACCCGAGTGATTCTGCACCCCGGGAGACATTGTGCCATGACTGGAGATATTTCTGGTTGTCACAACTGGGGGGAAGGTGGTGGTCACTACCTGCTTCTAGGGAGTGGAGCCCCGGGATGTTTTTCAACATTCTACAGGACGGCCCCTACAATAAAGAATCATCCTCCTCAAATGTCAATAGTAGGGTAGTGGCGTAACCATGCCTCATCCCAGAACACAGAAAGTCAGGCTGAAGGTCAGGCAACCTGGGAGTTCCAATTTGGATCCTGGTTTTATCTCCTTGATGTTCAACTTGTGCAAAAAATAACTGTATGAGTGTTGACAGCCTTCCCTCAAGAGCAACATAATCTAGTAGACTTGGCCTAGAGTGGTAGGTGTTCTTAAGCCCATCGAGCCTGTGCTTTGTTCTTTCTGATGTGTTAAACTCATAAAGACTGTATGCAGCTACAGATTTACAAGAGGGCTTATTTGGCAAGCGGGAGTCGCAAATCAAACTCTGCA